>NW_027107227.1:550597-551324 GCF_000696795.3 Halyomorpha halys
GGTGGTATCACCTTAACTCTCACCAAACTCCTTTCCTCATATAACTAAGGTATTAATTATGGGTATTTTATGGTTACTAATTTATGTTTACACTGCTTACTGCAATAAGTAATGCGTAAGATTTTAATGGGATGAAATCATTGATAATGTCTCGCGAAAACAAACTCTAAATGTCTACGAATCATTTATAAAGGCCACCATCGATTTTTAAAAACAAAAAATACTAAACAATAAAACATAAATAAAAACGTAAGATTTTCCGAAACTGGTAAGCATAAAGGACTAAATTGAATTAATAAAACCGTCATATAAATAATATTTATTTGTTCTTATAATCAGGGAATCTATGAAATAAACAAATATACAATATTAAAGTAAATATTGTTCTGCCCCTTCGTTAAACAATATCCATTTTCATAAGCGTTGTGTTATTATTTTTTACACTATCTTGTTTATAATAGTACCGTTAAAACATCGGATTGAAATAATCATTTATCATTATCATAAGACTAAAAAAAGCAGTGAAGGTCAATGACTAATCCACTCTGCTTGATTAAACTAGATCAAGTGCTCTAGATCTATTTGGATGCATTTTGTGTCCATTTCGTTTCGACTTGTTGCACGGAAAGTAATTTAGAAGCCAGTTAATTATTCATCATGGTAGATAATTGCCAGTAATTCAGTAATAGGGTATAGGGAGCTCAATTATTTTAACACTTCATGGAGT
>NW_027107227.1:553143-554660 GCF_000696795.3 Halyomorpha halys
TTTTTTTTTTCACAAAATACAAATTTTTTTGTAACGACCCATTTTTATTTTTCAACCATATATGTAAAATAAAATATTACGAATGATCATATATAAAGTATAATATTACACGACGATCGCTAAAAACATTTCTATATGATAGAAAAATAAGTTCTAAAAATGAATATATTTTTAATAATATTGCTTCATTAACTGAAATCCTAAATAGAATCAAAGTACCACAAGTAACTTAAAGATATAAATTTCAAAGTAGGGCAATAATTATGTCAACAAAGGTTGTATGTTGTACAATTGTAAAAAAGTTTGTACGTTAAAATATAAAGATATACATTTACTATATATTATTGCAATTTTCCCAAGGAAATAAAAATATTTTGAAATTAAAAAAAAAAAATGTTCGGGAGATTTAAATTAAGGGAAGTATAAAATTAATAACATAAATGAACAATTGTTATTTTTGTGAGATTAGACCATGAAAACCAGTCAAAAGCATTAAATGTTACACAAACAAATTTCTTGTGTTTGGTAAATAATTTAAATTTGAATTAACTAGACACGGAGTTGAGCTATGGGGCTCCACTAAACCATTGAATAGGATGGATTTTTCTCCAACATCGATTAACAGTAGATTGAAAAAAGTATAACTAGTCATATTGATTAGAATCTTGACCAAAAATAAAAAATTCATAATAACAATGCTGTATGATCAACATATTTCAAGATTAATTTGCTTTTATGTGTACAATAATATATACAAGGGGGATTTGTTTTTTCTAAGCCCAATGGCTTGGGGTTGGTTGTTATCAGAGAACGATGAACAAATCTTTCCCAGCATTGCGAATGCATTCGAAGAGAGGGCTGAGGAATTGAATTTTTGAAAACGGGGAAATAGTCTGTATCAGTCTAATAGTGACGGGGTTAACTAGAGTTTTGAGCAAACAAGGACAAAAAAGAATTCATAAAGCTTATTGAACTTAAAAAAAAAAAAGTTTATATAAGGAGTAGTAATGTTAGGTCCATTTCAATTGGTAGGTCCTAAAGGTCAGATTCCAAGATTGAAATGATTCGTTCAAAAATGAAAGTAGGAAAGGCAGTGGCGTTCGGTTGTTTGAGTGGATAATGACATCGAGAAATGGAGAATATATTATGACGTCCAAATTGCAAGAGGTGGCGGACTCTTTTTTTAAGTTTTAGTCAAGAAAGATAAAATAAAAGTCTTATCAGGATGTCACATTGTTAGCAAGGAATAAGGGATCTCATTGGAGGCTCTTTTGTCGATTAATAAGAGTGCAGTTGTTAAGTGAAGTTAATGTTTAAGTAATATAACCCGGAAACTTTGGAAATATAATTCAAGAGAAAGTTGCAGATAGACTAGTACAGTAAACAATAATAAGATAGCTCAGTTAGATTTTGCCAGTCCATACTCTTTACAATAAAGGGTGAAGAAACAATTTTTTTGTTCGATAAATAATAATTTTCATGTGAACGTTTGTCGATAGTGGGGTTGTACGGAGAAT
>NW_027107227.1:555448-562742 GCF_000696795.3 Halyomorpha halys
CCCAATTCTATGAAATAAAAAAAGAGATCACAAAAAAATAAATAAAATCAGGGTATCACATTGTAGCTCCATTCTTGTTCAATATTCCTGTCAATATCATCGAATGTTAAAACCAGTAATCTGGTGTAATGATAAAACATGTCGTCTTGACTTTACAGCTATAGTTGGTGTAAACTCCTTAAATTCAGTTGGGGTCTGATACAGTTCATTGTTGTGTTGGTCTTAGGGCTCTTGGCTCAGGGTCTCACTAGTTCAAAGAATAAAAAAATATTGAAAATGAGATAATCTCTTATTTTGCTTACGGTCTCTCCTATAATTTCAGGTGAAATAAAAATGAAGTAAACAACTACAGTTCACTGATAAGGAAATATTACGTTAATGTGTTAAATTGAAGATCTGGAAATGTAGGAAATATAAATTTTCCAGGAGAAGTGTTAGTCGAAGGTGACTCCAAGGTTTCTTACTGTGAAGTTAAATGTGAATCGATTAGGCAATACGGAGGAAGTTTTTGCATGGGGTCTCTCAGCAGCTTAGGTCGGCTCTGTTTCCTTAGTTTTCATTATTAAAGTGAAAACCTCTTTACTGACGTTCCACAAATAAAGAAAAAAAAATTATAAGAAAGTAAATTAATTTCGTAACGCGAGATAAAACACAAGTTATATTTCATACTAAAGCTATACAAAATTAAAACGTTTTATATTTATTGTTATGTCGTGATAATTCAAATCTATTTTAAGGCTTATCGGGGGTTCTACGACTGCATTTAATTATTTATCAATGTATTTATATTTATATTATGTATGTTAATTGGTTCCTGATGGGAACT
This sequence comes from Halyomorpha halys, assembly GCF_000696795.3. NCBI lineage: Eukaryota > Metazoa > Arthropoda > Insecta > Hemiptera > Pentatomidae > Halyomorpha > Halyomorpha halys. Next base: position 556,275 of record NW_027107227.1, read on the forward strand.
GGCCTACGTTTCTTAGAAATGTATGCTATATATTTAGACCAAGAACTAGATACCATAGGACCCCTTGCTATAGTATTGTAGATGTAATTAATTATTAGATATCTTTTCCAACGGTATCATGTTTACCAATTAATTAGACGACGATAATTTGGTGACATACAGGGATTCTGAATTATAAAGTGAAGTCTGGTTCGCATAAGATTATATTACAATGAAGGTATAATCGATATAAGGAATTATGGTATACCTATTGACTCGGAGTTTATTTATTATAATATGAATTGAGAACACCATCTGAGATCATTTATATTCACATTGACCATAATCTTAATCAACTTTGATTGCCATAACCATACAAAATACAACCTTATGACTTAACTTAGCTTATGTGTCTTGTGGTGTTGTTTATGTTGGGTCTTTGCTCTCTTGGTTCATCTTCATTGTCCTGGCCTAGCTGGAGATGTCCGTCCTCCTTGGCTACGCTACCTTCTCTCAGGGTCCTTCCTCGACCGTCCTGTACCTGTGACCGTCTCCGTTTTTAACCTCCAACTCTTGTCTGTCGAGTCTCTCTCCGACTGACTGTCAGTGTGTCACCTTCCCTCTGGTTCTATTTTGGCCCCCTCTCCTTTTTTTCTTTATGTTCCATTGGCTACTGTCCCTTCTGCGGGTGTAGGCTTTTCCATAGTCGGATTCTCTCGTATGTCCCGTCATAATGTACAGCGCCCAGGTGGTATTTACTGAGGACAGATTTATCTTTATTCCAAGCTTTTTTCGAAATCTGTATGGGCCGAGGAAAATAGTTTAAGGCATACTAAATAATTAATGGTAAACTGAACTGATAAAATCGACGCATGACCAACAAGATACAAACCCACAAACACAAAAATTTCATAAAAATCAGGTTAGCGGTTCAATTAATAACGCCCGAACACAAATATGATTACTGGCCGATAGACACGTAACCAACTTTGTTCTTAGAAGTGTAAAAGGAGATGTAAAATTTCGAGTTCCTAGGACATTGATTTTTTCCTGATTGCGCTAAAAGCTCCCTTCACTATGGTTGTGAGAATACAAAAATGTATTATAAAAAGTGTTTTCATGTATTACAAGAGCATTAATTTAAATATTTTTTGTAGCTTAGTCAAAGTCGCAAAATGAATAAATATTGTTGAAATATGGGATAGAAACGGTATTTAAAACGTCCTGCGACCACACCCACAACGTACCGAAATAGTGTAAGAACTTTATTATCCGACATATAACTTTTTTCTTTCTCAGTTATTGCTGCTATCAAAAGCAGGCGAATTTGCATTTTTATAACGGGGCTTATTTATTTTGTATTGGTTGTAAAAATATTTCACATCGCGATATAAAAATATTCAGGGAGAAGTTTATTCATCAAACATCAGGAATAAATTTCGCAGAATCGACACAGAACCAATAAAGCGTTGTTTCTACTGTGTAGATTCGCTATTGGGCGCGCTATACATTTCTGCTAAATACTAGCGTCAATGGATTGTACGCTAAAAAAAACTGTAGTTTGATGGTAAAAGCTATCAGTTTCGGTCACTAGGGTTCAAGCATATTAAAGTTCCTGTCCCACTAGGTGATAGCTAAAGGGTCATTTTCATTTATTAAGTTGTTATGTATTATTATTTCATCCCTAAATTGTTTGTATTTAACAGAATTTTAGGTGTTTCAATGATGATTACGGAGCAAAAAAATTAGAAATTTTATGGGAAAATGATTCTTTATATTAATTCTCATGCTTTAAATATTTATATAGATATATCTTTATGTGGATTCAACATTCAAAGAGTGCTTTTAATCAGAATAAATTGGCAAGATTCAAATTAAATTTTCCCAATAACTAGTTAACCTATAACAAAATATTGGAAGAAGATAGTTGATCGTATGAAGTAGATTTTAGGAAGATAGTCCGGGTTGTGGTCATTAAAGGTATCAAAATAGTAAAAGAAAACTACTTATTATTAACGTTTCGCCACACTTTGCAGGGCTTTGTCATAAATAAATAAACTTGACGAAGCCCTGCAAAATGAGGCTAACCGTTGGTTAACAATAAATAGTTTTATTTTACTTTTTTTTTTATCTTCTTACAATCTATAAAAAAAAAAAATTATTTCTTTGTTTTAATTTTTAAAAAATGGCAAATATTATTCCAACACCGAAGTGTTTTGATGGTAGTAAAACAACATGTTTAATAGACATAAGTATTATCTCAAAGGTTCTTCTACAAGTTAAATTACAACCTCGAGTTGAATTTACTTAGTCGCTATCACAATCACTTGACTTATCAATATTCATAAATAAACTAAAATATAATGTAATACATATTATAATTATTAATTATTGCTGGTTATTTGTCAATAGCAAATATTAGAGCACCGCTCGGCTTTTCAGCAATTCAGAGGCTCTTGATTCTCGACGGAATATCAATGGAATCTGATGAATCCATGGCTTTGATAATCCAGTAATAGATATGATAAACCAAATTATTTCGAATAGAGCAATTAATTAAGATGATTAGGATTGTAATCTGTCTGTGTAGATAGCGGTTTGTGTAGACTTTGTCGGCGACATTCGCTCTCTTAGCAATGCAGCGATAGTATTGTAGGGATTCCTGAAATACTTGAGTGGAAGGAATATTGGTTTAGAGAGAGAACTAACACTTACAGCAATTAGGACTTATGTTTATCACAAAACTTTAATTGACAAATATTATGATGACTGTAAATTATAAACCTAAATCAAATGGAGTGAACGAATTCAAGTTGGATGGATCGATTTCCATAAAACCATTTTTCACCACTTCGTTGTCTTTCACGCCAGTCACAGGCTAAACTTATTAGTTATAATGCATAGAAATTATTTAAACTTGAATTTTTTTTTTCATAATTTTATCTCTAGAAATTATCAATATTTTTGGTTATTCGCCCTTTGAAAGAACGCCAGTGCGCCAATATAATCTGTTATAGCCTGAAATGATAGCCAATTAAATTTTATTCCAATTCTTTATACCGTGAAACCTGTATAACAGGGATTTAGGATTTTTGATCACTTAAGGAGTTTCATTTACTCAGTTTTCCACACAGACAGGTTTAGAATAACAGTTGTATTATTTATAGAGCTCCACTAACAAAGATCGAAATATACCGCATATATATAACAGGGAAGAAAATTTTAATAAAGAATGGGTATATATTGTTATATCTACATACTTATATTTTTGAAAATAAAACAAAACTTATGGTTTAAAAAAAAAATCAGTTATATTGGGTTCTAATTGAGAGATACTAGTAGCTTCGATGTGTTTATCGATGGTATGTATAAATTTGGTCAAATTGCCACGATTATTATATATTTTTATTTTTAAATATTCAATAAAATAACTGCTTTATGCTTTGACACTGATTCTAAGATCTCTTCAAACATCTCCTTTTTTCTTCTATGTAGAAAGAAAAGCACGCGGAAACAATGCCGCAGTCAGCTCTTCTGAAACTAATAATTCATCGAACATGTTTTGTCCACGTACAAAATAGTCAAATGCCGGCTGCACATACTTTTCGTTGCTACAAGTAGTAATTACCTAACCTCATTCTGTAAGTGTTATATAGCTCTCTTCCTTCTGATGAAAGTTCTCCTTCTTTTAGGTTAAACACTTGTTCATCATATAAAAGATCCGATAGTACTGTAAAACAAATCATGTGCGAAAGAAATTGAAAAGTTTCTAACAAATCTTTCACAACCTGTACTAAGCTGTTAAATTGTCTTACTTATATAGGCTAATAAGCCAATGAGTCCTAATTATTGAAGTAAACATTGAAAAAATCTAAAAAAATCAATTCTCAATTACAAAGGTTTAAAAATTCTCAGTAACAGAGGTATAGCAACAAAAAAGTGCCGAGACCTCAGGATAATATGGCGGAGGTTTCTCGCGTAAACAAGGCCAACTTAACCAGGCTACATGGTATATCGTTCCAGTAAATATTTATATCGAAATAAATATTTAACTATCAAAATAAAATATCGATATTCCTATTTTAATATCTCGTTATGATATTATAGTAATTTTCAACAAAATATAGATATTTCGATAAAATAATACCAGAATATTGTTGCTTATACTCCATATCGATATTACAACAATACCAAATATAGATAAAAATATGTAATTATCAAAACACAATATCGAAATCCCTACTTTAATATCTCTATATAATATTTTAGTCATTTTAAACAAAATATGGATATTACGATAAAATAATATTGGAATATTGTTGCTTAAATTCAATTACTATATTACAACAACGTAAAATATCGAAATAAATATTTAATAATCAAAATAAAGTATTGATATTCCTATTTTAATATCTCTATATAATATTTTATCAATTTTAAACAAAATATAGATATTTCGATAAAATAATATTGGAACATTGTTGCTAATGTTCGATATCGAAATTACTACAATGTAAAATATCGAAATAAACATATAATTATCTAAATAACATATCGATATTTTAATAATATATTTATTAATATTAATATTAATATATTCCTATTTTAAAATCTCTATATGATATTTTAGTCATTTTTAAAAAAATATTGGTATATCAATAAGATAATATCGTAATATTGTGTTAGAACGAATATTTACGATGAATTTTTAATATTGATATTACATGAACTTTGAAATAATATTTGACTTTTTTGGTAAAATGGTCAATGTATGAAAAGTAGTATCTTAAAAAGCAAAGATTGTTCCGTTTAAATGGAACACTTGACACCACCTACAATTATATGACTAATTGTAACGCCAGGGCCCCATGTGATGAGAAAACAAAGGCACTGACAGAGCCAGCCACTTATTTCTCTTCATCTATCTCCTACTTGAAAAATGAGTGAGTAGAGACACCTCGAAGTGCCGCCCGGAACAGAGGAAGAGGAGCGAGGAAATCTAGAAAGGAAAAGAGGATAACTGTGCCATGGAGTAATTTCACACCTAAGTACCAATAGAACTCACACCACCATTATCAACATCATTAAACCCACAGACCCATTATTCAAAATTAACTAGCACACCTGTTGTTTCGACCACCCCTTATTTCAACTGTAATTTATGCAATAGATTTTTCGTTTAAGTTAATTAAGTTTTATTTATCACCATTTTATACAGTTCACTACAATCAAAACAGCGATTCAAAGTGAAGGAGTGCCTGGCATTAGGTTGAAGGCACACTTTATAAAATGATCGTACAGAGCTCATTTTTATAATCAACTCTATCGCGGTTAGAAGAGCAACTGCAAGATATTTTGACAATAATGTGTAAAAAAAAAAAATGTATCCTTTTGAAAAATAATTTTTTTCTGTAATTAGTTAAACAGGAGGAATCAAAATGATACATCTATAACCTACACATTATTATGGTACGAGTTGTGTGGTGGAGTAGATTAAAGAGAAGGGCAGTAAGAGTTGTGAAGGTTAGTATTTCAAACATTAAACAGGATGTGATAACAATATTATCTTGGCCATTTTCTGGCTTAAACTACTATTTGAATTAGCCGAGACTTAAAACAATTTGAATTCACTTTATAATTAAGAGGTAAGGCCAGACACCTTAACGTAAGAAAAATAGTGAAAACGAGATATTTCATTCAAATAGTCTTTTACTGATCAAACCTTAGTAGTGTCAATGGTTTAGCTAGGAAGCAAAATCAAATCAGTAAATATTTCATACATAAGAACGAATTTCTAAATTTCATCAATGTTGTGAAGAAATATAATAAAATTTGTTACCCTATAATCGATGAATTACTATTCATTTATTTCAGGTTTCAGAATTACCATTTCTTAAACAATAGTCAGTTATACAAAGGAATATTGCCATACACGCTCAACCACCAAGTTTTACCACGGTAAAATGAAGAGCTAGGTACAATATTGAATACCTACATTATAGTCACGATCAGCTCCAGGAGTGTCTCCTAACATGGAGTTGGGTCCATGCTATAATAAAATTGGATAAAGATAAAGAAGCAAAATCTTAAACACAAACGAGGTCGATTAGTTTAATTAATGCTGGAGGGCGAGTTAATGTCCAGGTTTAACAAGATTCGTTCAAAACTCTTAATTTAGTTGTGAACAAATAAATGCATTAGACTAGTAGTGATTACTATTTTGACCCATTTTATTTTGTTCTTAATTCTTTATACAAGTATTTTTTTCCCTCTTGTTTATAGCGTTTCTATATTAAAAATATGATTTTTGAGCCACCAAATATTTAATAACTGTATTCTTTTAAACAATATAAAATACATTTCGTTCTTATGTATGCACCTGAAGAGTTAATATATGTCGAGTTTAAGTTCCTAAAAAAATTTAGTTGATCTAAACTCTTTTAACTCTCTGTATTCAATTGTGAAAAATATTTCAATATTATATTAAAG
>NW_027107227.1:563228-579706 GCF_000696795.3 Halyomorpha halys
TAGAACAAACTTTTATATAAAATATAAATAAAATCCAAATAAGATAAGTAAAAAATTGTCACATTTATACATTTAACTCACAGCCTGTTCATATGTAAATTGAAATGGCCACAATATCCATAAAAAGTAACTACTTTCTTAACAAAAAAAAAATACTTTCTGTTACTTAATAAACAGTTGTAGTTATAAATAATAGTTTAATAAAATTATTGTTTAAAAATACTGTAGAAAGTAGACCAATGTTTTAGTAATTAATTTATTTACACTATTCTTAATAAATTGACTTTATTACTAATTAGGCAAATAAATATACATTCCTTTTTAATCAGGGCATGATTATTTAAAATCTAACAGTTCTCATTAGTGCAATGTGAATTTTTATAATTACAGATTTAACCTACTTAACATGAATTGATTTGGATCGCCATCCAGTATATATATATATATATATATATATATTAAAAATGTATTTTTCAGAGAGTCTCATCTAATTTATATTATTAATCACCTGCGTTTAATGTTTACATAACTTAATAAACAGTTGAAATTTTTGGGGGAAAAAGTAGTTCACTATATCTTGAGATTTATAAACTAAAATAAAAAATTTTCTTAACAAAGGAGAAGGTATTTATACGCAGCTGGTTAGCCAAAATAAATTATATCCCTGGCAATTATAAAGAAACAGATACACACAAAGGAATAAATCAGAGCAGACAGTTACTTCAGTGCCTTTCGATTGTGCAACAGTCTCAGACCACTTCAACAAAGCTGATGCAAGCCGCTTTCTCCTTCTATGGGCCACGGCTGCATGTTAAAACGCCACAAGAAAACGAAAAATAGTTTTAAAATAAAAATTAACAACCTTCTTAATATTCACTAAAATTTATGAATTAAATTTAAAACAGTGCTACTAAAAAACTGTATGTAGTTACAAATTTCTGAACATAAAATAGTACATGAAAATATATAACTTCAAAACTTTAACACTTTTATAACCTATAATATTATCCTCTTTATATTTTAGTCAATTTGATATGCATTACTATGTATACAATGAATTGCTTTTAAGAAAGAAACTAATTATAAGGAAAATATTAAAATCGTTTATTCAGACGATCATTTTATATTTTAAATATAATTTCATTTAGTTTTATTGTTTTTAATAAAATAATATTACCCCCATGAACCAAATGTAGAGTTTTAAAGAAGGGCTAGACTTTCCTAAAATCGTTCCAAAGTTTCGGCCCAAAATCTAGGCATTCGTTAGTCCTGGATAAAAAGAAAGATAAATAAAAATATAGGGGTTTGTCGATGATATTCATTTCTTCCTATAAATGATCTTGATACAATATTATATGAAAACATTCAGCTATTGTATCAAAAAGATAAAAGTGAAAAAACAAAAACAATGAATATTTGAAAAACAAATGCAGCTTGTTTTCTCAGGAAGTTCAAAATAATTAGTTTCAAGAGTATTGAGCGCCTTGCATGGTTTTAGGGGTTGGTATGTTAACTACTGGACTAATTAACGAAAACAAGACATAACCAACTTCGTCTAAACCCAAATTTATAAGGTCAGAAGGGTCTACAGGGGTAGACCTGATCATGATGGTCAGACCTCATGCTATTCCTCATTTTCGTTCCCGTCGAATCCTAAGACGTTTAAACCTCACTTTTACTCATATTAGCCTTTCAATGTTCTCCACACACGCATTTTCATGTTACGAAATTTTGCTTTGTGTAGGTCTCTTCATTCTCCAAACGAATTTTCTAAAAACCAATTTTTCATCCTAACAATTAAAATGAACAACTCCAAGTGTTGTTCCATGTTAACTCCAAGGAAGAAAGAAAAAAAGAAATTACATTAAAATTAATTGTTAGATATAAGCAATATTAGTAAACAAGAAAATTAGTATATGGTTTTTGATCAAACATCCCTTCTAGATATGTAGGTTATTGTTCAAACAATGAATAACCACGGGTTTATACATATTATATTTTAATGAGATGTGAGATGAAGTACAATCACCTACAACAGATGAAGTACAAGCCCAATCACTTCATTTATTAAAACAAAGAATTTGTTCACATGTGTTGCATTAGTAACCCTCTACGTAGCTCCCAGTCCGTTGATAATTTTAAGAGCTCTCATGAAACGGGTATAATTAATTTTAGTATTAAATTACTAGTTGTGATTAATTTTATAATTTTTTATTTAATATTCAATGTTCTAACTATAATCAATCCCGTTAGTTTCTATCTATGATAGTGTTATACCTCAAATTAGACATTTACAAGTGATTACTGGAAGGGCTATTTTTTTTTAGTATTTGATTCCAATATATTTTTTAAATACCACATTATTATAACCACTTTCATTCCTTAGTTTAAAAAATTAAACATATAATTATTTAGCAAACATTAAAAAAACATACCCACTTTATAAATATTTTTCTAAAAATAAAGAATATATAGGTACAAAAATATGTCAGTTGACGTGTGCTTCCTTTTTCTACCCATGGATATTTTAATGGCTATATCAATTATACACTGTATGTGCAGAGTCGATGGCGCCATGTGTGCGTTGAATCTATGTGAGTGGGGAGGGTCCGCTTTGCTGGTGGTGGTAGAAAATTAGATTTAGGCTACAGAGCCCAAACCTCGTCTCATGGTAAAAACATTTACCAAAGGGAGATCTCCTTGCCATCTCCCAGGTGATGGTGGAGGGGCGATTTCCCTAAACAGCGGGTTAGTGCAGGCCTTCAACCCATCAAAAAAATTAATATGTCTCCGGCCAATGTAGTCTGGCACAAAGGGCAGCTGGAGCTCATCGTGGATGACAGTGTTTCTCTCCCTCTGCAACGCTGTTCCTCGTACGCTCTGATTCTCGTACGAAGGAAGGAGTTCTGGAAGCTCTGAGTAGAGGTGCACCGTCGGTCTAATGACGGCTTTGTATATTTGAAGTATGAATCTGAGCGAGAGCTGCGGAGATTTCAGTAGATGGTAGAGTCGATAACACTTCTGAAGAGTGTCTCACAAACATGGCTTGAGAATGTGAGATGGCGATCGTGCGTGACTCCCAGATACATCGGTCGACCTTTTCAATTCTGAAGTGAGTAGGCAGTGGTTTATTACCTTTTTGGTATGACATATAATATAATAAACATTGCAAAAATAATATTAGGCTTCATATTGCAGTAGGTAACTATTGTTATTTGGACTAGAAACCTCTATATCTCATCCAGATTAAACAATTTTCACAATGTCGTTTATATTATTTGAAAACGTGAGATTCTACCAAATACTTCCTAAAGTTATTCATTTTTACTTATTATCTTTGCTCATTTTTTCTGCTATGAACGTTGATTGCAGCGATATTTTCGTACAAATCGGTATCTATCATTAGCAATATTCATCGCCGATTTCTAGAATGGTGGCATAAGTTGAGAAATCTTCAGGAATGCGGAAACTTTAGAAGAAAACCGGGGTATTCTTGAAAAACACAACCATATCTCAACAAAAGATTGAAATGGAACGGGGAAAGTTGGTGACACTGGACTAAATTTTTAATATACCAATCCCCCTCGATCTACGCTTATGCTTGGATTAAGACTATATTTATATAATAGGGGTATTCATGATCTTTAGTTTAACATGTTAAAGCGTGTTAAATGGAAAAACTTATGTTAAATGGAGAAATATTTCCTTCTTTTACCAAGTTAAAATGATTTAACATGAAACACGGCTGAGTGTCTGTTAAATGGAGAATGACGTCACGAAACAGACCAGCTGAGCTTGTCACCGTTTTATTTGTGGTCGTGTTAGGTTACTTACTTGTAGTTTGTGTTTTTTTTCTTTTGTCTTGTGTTTTGGACTTTTTAAAAAATATAATCAGTAGCCAAACTTTTACACTTCTACTATTCACTTATTTTATGCATGTTATAATAAATTACTGTAATCAAAGCTCAGAAGAAAACAATAACATCAAGTTTAGGAAGAAAAGGTTACTAAACAAGTTGCTCATATAATCTGTTAGGAGTTCTTATGCCTTTATCATTTAACATGACTTTAAATAGGGCTGCTCACAATCCTATACTTATAATATTTGACATGGTAAATCATTTTTACATTTAACACAATATCATGAATACCCCTTATAACAAGCTATCCACTATGATTTTTTTCACAGATAAACAAAGGTACATCTCTGTAAAATATGATAATGACGTGCTATGTGTGAATGTTTTATTTAAATTTAAAATACAACTCTTTCTCTGCAATTTTCGACAAATTAACAGTTATGTAAGCGCAGCTGTTAGGGGTTTCATGATGTAGTGTTAAATGTAAAATGTTTTACCATGCTAAATGTTATAAGTATAGGATTGTGAGCAGCCCTATTTAAAGTCATGTTAAATACATAAGAGCTCCTAGCGGATTTTTTGAGCAACTTGTTTTTTAACCTTTCCTTTCAAAGATTCTTGTTATTGATTACTTCTAAGTTTATGTTAAAGTAATTTATTACAATATGTCTAAATTGAGTGAAAAGTAGAAACTGTGTGAGAGTTTGGCTACTGAGTGTCTTGTTGATCTTTTAACTTGTAAGGAAGAGAGTCAAGATGAGCTAATTTACAACTGTCATTACATTATTATTATTGGCATCCATTGCTTTATCAGTATTAAAAGCATCCTAATCAATACTAACACAAACAACGAGGAAGTAACCTAACACAACTACAAAAAATGCAATGACAAAGCTGGTATGTTACGTGACGTCATTCTCCATTTAACAGGCCCATGTTGAATGTTATATCGTTTTAACGTGGTAAAAGAAGGAAATATTTATCCATTTAACATAACTTTTTCCATTTAACACGCTTTAACATGTTAAACTAAAGATCATGAATAACCCGTTTGCATTTAATATTTATAAAAAAAAAAAACTTTGGAAATGCTTCTATTGAAAGTTAAAGAGCCGTCAAGAGTGCCCTCTGCATGATTAGAGGTTCCCAAAATACTTTCAAACTTCTCAGTTATAACTACCAACGGAAGTTATTGGCCAGCCAATTCTATATAATGATTTTAATTATATCCCCTTGGAACATTTTTTTTAAAAAATATAGTATTATTAATTTGGGCTATATTATTCTGTTAATTTTGAGGAATCGAGGGCATATATGACTCAATCCATTAATAAAACATGACCAAGCTTTTGAATTTACAATGTTTATGGGAGGTACTTCATGTCAATAATTTCTTCACTTGTTGTTCTCCGATTCCCTAAAATAAAATATTGCCATATTTAAAAATCACATCATGCTATGCAATGCACGAAGTTTTATACATTTGGCAGGTTATCAATTTACTATGCTTGCAAGCATACTTCATGCTAAATATGACAAATTGTACAATATATTTTAATTTTTTGAAAAGTGCATTTTTAACAATATATATATAAAATTAATACATCCCAAAACTTTAACGTCATCTGAACTAACGTTCCTAAATAGGCACTCTTCGACTCTAGTGTTCAACGTGCTTGACATTCATATCCACTGATATCTCAATTATAAAATATAATATTATCATACTGAATAATTTGTAAACTTCAAAAGAAAAAAAAATTCCATTGTAATCGATGTACCAAGCAGAACGTATGTTGTATATCAGAACATTTATAAAAAAAAAGAAGTCAACAATATACCGAGTTAAGTTGCATAGGCGTGTGAAGAAAACATTTCTGTACAGACTGAGGGGAGTTTTAAGACTTTTTAAAAGTAAAGAGTCAAGTAAGTTCTTGCACCCCTTAAACATTTCCTTTAAAGCTTCAGAACACGCAATGGGAGGTGTAATACTACCTCACGCTATGGTCTGGAAGAGATGAGATGTTTTTTCATAATTAAAAATCTATTCGCATTAATTTAACAACACAATATATTGCATTGTATATTTAAATAGGAAATTAAAAAATATCATGTATTAAAATATCACATTAACTGTTTAATATTAATTTAGGTAGTAAGGAAGCTTTAGGAATTAGCTAATAATGATTAAATTAAATGTAAATAAAATCAATTTCAATTAATATTGACAAACCATAACCGACTTTAACATTTTTTTTTGTTTATAAAATTCGAAACACTTTAATTAATGTTTTCAAAATTAATAATATTTTATTTTTTTATTTCATTTCTACATTCAATAACTATTATAGCAGGTAAGTTAAAATAAATTGGACTTTATTATACTTTTATTTTATTTTTCGGTAAATATTATTTATATTATTAGTAAATGTATTATGAACTAGGTCAAGTTATGTAGTTTTCATCAGAAACTATATCCACACACTATCCATGCCACTAATTATGAGTCAAATTTTATTTCGTGGTACCTCCGATAAGCGAATTTCAATATTACTACTTTGGAAGAACTTCCAACACCATTTATTGCTTATATGTATTTCATACAAGTATTATATTATCAATTTTTTGTCCATTCCTTATGATCATCGAATCTATTAAAAGATATATGAATATATTTCTAAGTCAAAAACTAAATACCATAGATCTTTCAGCAATGGTATTATATATACATATTTGGATATATTTTCTAAAGGATTTGTGTTCACAAATTTGCTTAAAACTGCAGGGTGTTTAGTCCTAATGTAGTCTACTTATCAAATACATTTCGAGATATGAAAATAATAATGTTATAAACTTTGTATAAACTTATTACAAATATTTACAGGAGGAATATTTGAATTTTTCAGAGAACTTGACACTGATATACTGGTGTTTTCATGACATTTATACAGAAACTGAGTCTGTAGCTGTCTGCTGCCGTTTTTCTTCTCAATTAAATTTATCTGGCACTCTACTTCCGATTTTTATTCTTGGGCTACCAACCTATCTTTTCCATTCTTCCTAGCTCCATTTGATCTTGATATGTATTGAGGTATTAAAAATTATGAATATTATTAAAGTTTTTGGCATATGTTCGGATACCTGGCCGAGGTAGGATACCTATCAAGAGACACTTCACACCTGTGTTTGTATACCTGGTATAAAAGTTTTTGACCGAAAGCGATCATTTCTCTTTCCCACCCCCTCTCAGGGCCTAGGATAGAAGGCTCGCCTAGTTGGCGTGGAGTCATCATAGCCAATGAGGAAATAAGATTCACTAATGGCGACGCCCCTTTTTGGAACATGTGGGGGTGGAGGAAGAACTGAGAAGACGAACACAGAAAGAGAGAGAGGTAAAGAACACAGAAGATTGAAGAGAGGGCAAGATGCTTTTTAACCAGACGAAGTAAAAAAGGCTATGAGACCTGGACGTATCCCTTATGAACAAGAGGAGACCTACGCTACTACATCCTACGGCATGAATCATCAAACTCAGCAGTCATTCAGATATATACATTAAGTAACAAGTAATAATATAATTCATATTTTATGGCAACCATTTATCTGGATTATTTTATAATTTCCTTTAATCGTATCAATTTAATAAATGTAAATAAATACTTTGTTCCTTGATATAGTTTATATACTACTTACCCAATACCACTCCTTGTTATATTATATAATTAATGGTAACAATATTTTATAAATATTAAGGTATTTAGTTGGTAACTGGTAAAAAAAACAAAAGGTATTTGGAAAAGATTCCAATTATAATATTAGTTTTGCGGGACTCAATATAAATTAATTAATTAACTTATTTTTGGATAAATGCAATCAGCGACTATCCTGGCATCCTTACTAAATTTTAAGACAGATAGCAATCTCTCCCTTCTCTCCAAAACATATTTTTCAATTCATAGCAATATAGTGCACTATTCACTTATTTTTAACTGTTTATTGTACTTAAAACTCAACTTTGGATTCATAGGCTATCAAATATCCTATAGAAATAAAACTAAACTAATTTACTTAATATTTAAATATTAATTTAATCGAATATCTAACATCCAATCGGGATTGTCAACAGTAAAATAATTCATTTTTACACCATACTTCAATAATTCTTTGTGACCAGAAGATAGCAAGATAACAAATGCCAATTTTTATTATTATTATATGTAATGTAAGAGACAAATAATATATCACATAGTCCTTTTATCTACTAATTATAATTTTCTATTTCTTGTTTAGATAAATCACTTCAGTCACACTGTAATTGACTTTTGCAGACAGAGCAAATTTGCATCCATTATTGATGCTTCATCCACAATCGGCTTGCTGTCTAAAATTGGAACCCATCATGAAGCTGGTAGAGGAAGTCTCCTTAGTACTAAGGAATGAAATATACATAATGTATATCATTAAATTTATTATAAAACAACTTATTTATTAATTATAGAATTTCAACAAGTATTTGATGTTGAATATTAAGGGTCAATTAATAAATGAATGAATTTTCAATATGGATATCAAATATTTATTGATGATGTAATTATCTGAAAATAATAAATATATCCATCAAATTAAATAAAAATCTATAACTATAAAAACTTAATGTTCAATTCCTATCTCGCTGTAGACGATCAACTAATCCAAAAATTTGAAATAGAAATATCTTACTCCATTGCAGACTGTCTAACCTTTATATCGGACTTCCTATAATTCCAAGTTATCAGGCTTTATAATGTTCTTTATTTGATTTAACTTATTTTTTTTAATGTGTTTACATTTACAAACAATTCCAGCTTGAAAAGTTAAATAAGAATCATTCTCGTGATAAACAGAAAAAAAGAACGTCAAATTTTGAATCAAGCATTATTTTTATTTCAGCATTTTCTAAGTTTTGATATCTTTGGTTCAAAATGAACTCACAACTAACAAATTCTGTGGAGAAACAACGTTGTTTTTGAAAACATTTAAGCAAATAAATGTAAAACATTGTCGTGATCTTTTTCTCCTTGGATAATAAAATACTTTTTGCCTAAAATTCCATTTATGTACTTATATAAATAATATAAAATGATAGTATATCCTTTTGACTTAAATAAAAATATAATTTCTTCTAAAATTTAATAAATTAAAGAATCGGTATGAAATGGATATCTTTGTTTAAATAGAACCTTTGAAAATGTTTTCATTTTGTAAGAGAGCCATAACCATTAAAAAAATAATAACATCAAACCACAAAAAAGATAGAAAAGGAACTCTAGAATAAAAACAGGCAATATTTTGAAGCCAAGAATACAAAAAGGATATCTAAAAAATTTGTTTATAAAATGTAATCGGAGACATGTATCAGGATCATCAGACATCAGAGAAAACAACGATTTTTTTCAAGTTAAAAGGTTATCAGAATCATAGGTGCAAAATATTTACCTACCTCTTCGTAATATGAAGAACAGTTATATGTTCTAACTATCGAGAAATTGTAATTAAACTGCGCCTCAGGGTAGAGGAGGCTTCAACTATCGCGAAATTTCTCAGTTCGAAAACTGAACAGCGAAGACAAAGGAATCTATTGGGAGGTGTGGAAAAGGTAGATTCAGGAAGCCAAAAATCTACAAGGTGAACCAAAAAGTAAACAAATATCTATATATTTATAATTATAATATATTTCTATTTCAAATGTAGGCAATTGAAAGTAATTATTGATAAAAAAAATAGCGGATTATATTATTTTTAGAACTAGGTAATATGAAAAATAGAAGATTAAAACCCGAAATTATTCATAAATAGAAATAGGAAATTATTCCACCTCAAAACGCCACGGAGGACGCTCAGTCATTATATATGTAAATGCTCGATAGCCATAATAAACTCAGTGAACAACCTATAATTATATCCTTTGATATTTAAATCCTAGAAGGGTAGTAGAGGATTTGAGGGTTCGGTCATGCCTGTTGAATACTGAATGATGGGAGTGGTAAATAATTTAATAAACCTAAAAGGCCTATTTCGAAACAACCTGTAAGATTTATAGTGAATTTCAAACTCTAAACGGATAGGGAAGGATTATTTGAAATAGAGTTTATATACAAGTAGTATCAGAATTATAAAATTAGAATTAAAATATGTTTGCATTGTTTCTAAAAACTTAATTTGATAATAACCATATGTAATTGAAATTGTAATACCTATGTTACAGAATATATATAGCCTCATCTTTTTCTGACATTTGATCTTTTACATTCTTCATTTTATTTCTAAGAAATCACCGACCCAAATATTATTCATGCCTTCTTTGCGACATTCTTCTTTTCATCAAATTTCAAAAGAGATTTTTTTAAGAATAATAAAAAATTTTGCTCTTCAGAATTTCTCTGAACTTGTAAAACCTTTACACCATCTATTGGCTTCAATGACAAATAAATAAAAAAATTATAAAATAAAATATTCTTTTCACAGATTTATCGATATACTATATACTAATTCAATTGTATGAAGATCCCCTTGAAGCACACCTAGTCTCGAGAAAATGGGTTTCATTTTTTTTTTCATCCATACAACCACTCCTAAGATTATTTAAAAAACCTAGAAATTGAACATGAAATGAATGCGTTACTAAAATAATCTTGGTAATAACTGGAAAATTGATGATAACCATTAGAAATCATCACTTGTTTTATTATACTTTTTACACTAACTGGGTTAGGGAGGTTATCAGGTACTCAGTGTTGCCACAGTTTCTCCCCCACTTATTTTAAGACTACAATGAATTTTTGGACACCTTACATACTCCACACTTCACCCAATCATTGACTTCTTCCCCCTATCCTTCATTTCATCACAAAATTCTTGTAGCGATTAGGTGTTCGACGTACTCGTTAAGGATGACTTCTTAGTTGAGGGTGTTGTTCTGGTTCAGGTAAATCACTACCTTCCATGGCTGGATCAGATTCTGACGGGATTATCGCATCTGGAATCATAGACTCTCGAGCTGTACTTCTTGGAATACTCATGAACCTTGGAAATAGACTCCTTGGAATCTCAAATGACTGACATGGACCAAATGTAATTTGCTTTTTAGATTTGGGAACAGCTGATTGATGTGTCTTTTAATAGATCTTCATGAATTCAGCAAAACTTGGTAATGACGAGTGCCCAATTTTCTTTGTATTTCTCCAAATTGCCATAGTTTTCTATTGCTTATGTACAATAGAACTTGGGTTCTCTCTCCCACTTTGAAAGACCTGCTGGAATTTGAAGAGATCTTTGAAGTGAAGTCTGTGACATGTATGGAAAAATTGCATCTAAACGGATTAGATAGTTACCGAAAGTCTAAAGTAATCTGATGAAATTGATATTGGAACCATTTAAAACTATTTCTCTAATGACCTCTAAACTTCTAATCGGAAGAACAGTTTTCATAGATATGCCTAGAAAAATACGTTTAATGGAGAATAGGAGCCTGATGAAATCGATGTGGGACTAGGTAACAACCCGCACAATCTGTAATAATTTTGTAAAAATGACATGTACAGATAGAATCATTATACCTGAAGACAAATTTGACTTATCGTAAAATGCTAGAGAAAATTTCCGATGAGATAATTTTTTTTCATTTTCTACATTAATACAAAGATTCCCTACCTGTATTGGGAGGAAGCTAAATTATTTTTAGGTATTAATAGCAACATTTTGGAATTTTAATTCCATCTTGAGAACTTCAATCGCAATTTAGGTAAATTACTATCTATATAACCAGAAAATTGAGTTAATTATAGCAAGATATTCTTTATAGGTTTATTTTATAAACTTATATAGCACTAAAAAATGCTTTGCCTCAGAAAAATAGTTACAATACCAATACTAAACACAGATCGTAAAATATAGTTTTCTATTTCGAACTAAGAATCAGTTTAACAAGGAGAGTTGCCGGGTCCTGATAACTCTTAGCCTCTGTTGACACTGCTTCTGTCCTCCCTAAAATCAACACTATAGATCAAGCTATCCTGCCCACCATTGGCCACAAGAAGAGACCATCATTCACTCAACTCTCACTGAAAATATTTTTTATTCTTTCGATAACTATCATTATAAGACATATCCAAAAGCATAAATCTAAAAAAGTTTTTAAAAAAATGTTCTGTAGGTATCTATCAACCTTATGATTACCATTCGAAATTTAATCACCACGTTTTACTAAAGCGATATTCCAAGCCAGATTGAAAACTGAGTGTAACATTATAGCAATCAGAGTGCCCTTATTGAACCGTTTAACATGTGAACGGATACTGGTGATCAAAGTCCCCGGCTAAACAAAAAATCACTGGAATGTGCATATTCCAGAAATATAAAAAAAAAATAACAGTACCCAACCACAACTATTATTCGTCTTAAATTAAATTCTTTAATATTGCATTGTGGGAGTAGGTAGCTCAATGGTAAGGCACCGTTTTACAAACATCAAGAACCTGGTGTTAGAAGAAGAAGGTTCAACTCCCCCTGTGGGAGATAATTATTTTCTGGTTTAGCTGTGAGTCAGACCTGTTGGTTTGGGATCCCTCCAGGATTCACTCAGTCTCATGAATTGAGCACTCTTAATTGGGAAAAATCTGGCGGTCGAGGGTGATTCTGACCAAATCACCTCCTTTCACAAACGTTGGTCTAGTAAGAGCACTTCCTTACAGTGTACTGCACCTCTGACCCTTCATGGGCTGTAGCGGTACAGAGTTAATTTTTAATATTGCATTAACAATATTAAATCAAATGAAAAGTATATACTCGAATGCTCGGAATATAGCCGCGCAACTACTATATGAAGAAGATGATTCTATAAATTATTAGACTGACACAGCACCATCGTTTCAGCACACACAGTACATACCAACAGCACCCCTTAAAGTACTCATGGGTAGAAAAAGGAAGGAAACTTCAACTAGCATCTTTTTTACCAATTTATTATTTATTTTTTCAATTTGAAGGGTACGAAAAAAAAAAAATTATTACATTGACAATGACTGAACGTTGTTTTTTAGTGCTAAAGAATCTGGAGATAAAAACATACAATTTCTTCTAGAATAAAAGATTTTTGTAAGGAAAAATCAACTGTAATGAATTAAAGACCAATAACATGATAACAAATAATATAATTGAATAGGGAACAAATATGAATCAAGAAACTCCTATCTAAAAAAAATTAATCCGCTTCTCATTCCAGGTTTGTGAATATGCTATGAATTAATGTTGACATTTAAGAAACGAATTTCATTATTGAAATATTTAAGATCATAAAAATTTTTCTATGCCTCTGAAACTAAATATAATGATGTAGATAATTGATCTAATAAAATAGAACACAAGGTGAAGTAACCTTTTCATATATTTTGTAATAATGATTTTATGCTTCAAATGAAGATGATAATAATATTCCAGTTCTGTTTTGAAGTACATCAGGAAATCACATAAAATTAAATTTAAAAAGTTTAGAGAAATTTCTCTTCACTTAAAGAATTTATTACAACTTTGTTTTAAGTTTTATCTCTTAATGATTTATTATAAATTCAGATGAAGTTAGTAGTAAAAGAATATATTTTAATTTCTAATTAAAATATGAATATATATATTTCTTATTTTTTCACTTCTCCATCGTTACGTAGGTGTATCTTTTTCATTCTCTCAATATCTACGGTAACGATCAGGAAGCGAGTTTGTTACAGCATTTACATTTTTATACTTCACAGCTTCCGGAGATAAAATCACAATATTCACTTGTGGAAACTGTTCCTTTCTTCTTTAAAGGGGAATTAAATATTCTTTCAACGGGGCTAAATTTATTTAGCATGGTTTTTTTATTGACAATTCAGGGAAATGACAGAGGAATTTTAATTGATAATTATTCGAAACCGATTGAGCTCAAATGAAATTATATGTGCATTGTTATATTAAGATGTACAGGTGAATACGTCACTGCAAGCACTGTTTATGGACACTGATTCCGATGTTTTTTTAATTTTCAAATTCTCTTTATTTTTCATTTAATTTTTTTTTCAGAACCCTCTAAAACAGAAATAAAAGTGAATTAGTAAGTGCATTACTGTGAAAAAGAAAAGTAATTCGTGTTGTGTCTTACCTTTTACTACCTTTGGTATTTTAAGGTTACCTGTTATGTTATATGTCATATATTCATTTAAATACAATAATATATATACAAAATATATATTCCGATGCAATATCTAACCAACATGTAAACAAACTCGCCCAGTCCAGTTTTACGGTTAAGGCGAGATTCATGCATTGTTTGCACACCACGAATCCAGATAGTTCTTCAGAACCCACGTAACGGTTCCAAGGAACATTATTAATTTATTTAAAATTTTATTTCGTTTTTTTCTTTTTGTAGTTCTTCTCTTTCTTCAATCTGTTTGTACTATATTTATTAAAAATTTATTTTTATTTTTTCGTTGTTTATTTTGTTGTGCAATGTTTCTAAGATAAGTTCTTATTATGACACAAAATTCATGTTCAATATTCAATCAAAATTTTTTTTTTTTTTTATAATTTTATATATTATTTAAATTAGATAAAACCAAACGTTTTTAGTTCATGTTCATGCCTTACTGGTCGACCATAGTTTATCTATTTAAATTGCCATTTAACCACATAAGAGCCGATTTGCTACAATCCACATTAATCCCAATAAGTCCTAAAATTATTTAAATTATAAAACTAAGTATAATCTATAAAATCTACAAAACCTATTAAGTAAAGCGAAGATTTTTCAAGTTCAATGCCAATACAAGTTAATCTACGAGACAGTTTCAAAGACTAAAAACGGATGCTTGTTTTAAAAGTTTGTCAGAAAGTATAGAAATTATACAGAAATAGATCAATGCGTTTTGGTATATTGAAAGACAAATCGATTGATATGGACAGACAGGAAACAATTATTTTGAAAAAACAAATTGAAATTTTTATTGTATAATTTCTAAAAACATTTTCAGTGAATCAAATTGTAACATTTTCAGTATTTATTAACCCTTAGTCAATAGTTTACAATTTCAGTTTAAATTTAAATGAAATTTTTATTAACAAAAATTTTCATGTTTCTCACAGAAAGTAAAGTTCCATTTTTCCATTCCTTGGCAGTTATACATAAATAACGTCAAAGTGTCAATATTTTTCGAACGTCAATAATATTTAATTGTGAGGATTTAAGAATTCTTTATTGGAAACAAAAGTGTTAATCAGTTATTTTTTTGTTCACTTTTCGGTATAATAGTGGTCATAAAGAACTGAACGAAATCAAACATTGCATTTCTCAACCTTCAGTTTTTCTTCGATTTACAATTTCATTCCAAGTAATGTGATAGTAGATTAAAAAAAAAATTAAATCTGTACCGCTAAAACCCATGAAGGGTCAGGGGTTCAGCACCTTGTAAAGAAGTACTGTTACTAGACCAACGGTTGTGCAAGGAGGTGAAGTGATCAGAACCACCCTCGACCGCCAGATTTTTACCCAATTTAAGACGCTGGGTGGACCCCGAGAGGGCTCCAAGAACCGACAGGAGTTTATTACTCACGGCTACAGTGTAACAGAAAACAATTTTCTGCCCAGCGAATTCGAACTCGGGTCCTTAGAGTTGGTAGCCACTTGCTTTACCCTGTGGCCACCGCGCTTCCAATGTAATAGTAACTCAACCTTATGAAAATTGAAGGTTTCAGAAGAAAGTCCGATAGGTACTTGATAGTACTCAAAACTGTCTAGATAGTTTTTGATGTATTCCTTAAAACATTACTTTTTTTTTCCTATAATTAAAATTTAATATAACATTTCAGTCTGTTTTTTTGTTTTATCAATCCATCAGCAGGATAACTTATAAATATATATATATTGATGACTTCAGTGTTTAGTTAATAATACTGTGAGTTTTAAAATACTAAATTGATTAAATTTACTTAAGTTATATTTGCAATAAAAAGTAATCGTTTAAGTAAATTTAAAAACTCCGTTAAGCTGAATTAAGGTAATTATGAGACCTAATTTAGTTTGATGGGGAAAGGAAGGAAATATCAGAGGCTGGAATGTACTGATAGCACACCGGACAAAAAGAGCAATCTGTCTGCAGTTTGTGAGGGGCTATAACTATAATGGCTGCAAAGGTGCCACTGTCAAGAATTTGTCCAAGTAATTTTTCAGCTTAAAACATCTTAAGTAGTGTAGTTAAGAGATTGTACTGCTCTTGAAGGAAAAATAAGTTAATTAAGTAAGAATTAAGTGAAACCATATTTCATAACGTTACATTTTTTACGTTTTTTTTACACATTATATATATTTTTCTCGGCCAGCCTTTTCTACGCAGGCCTATCTTGGACTGCTGTTTTCCAGTTTGCAGCTCTTTCACATATTTGTTGATTCTGTCTATCCATCTGGTTTTAGGCCTTCCAAGTGGTCTCTTGTCAAATATACAGAAATACATTGTTGTATTGAGGCAGGTTTAAATTAGATTAGATTAGATTTTTATTCAGGGCGATCAACATCTAGGTTATTACACCCTTTTTACTTCATCTATCTTCTTG
>NW_027107227.1:584272-589604 GCF_000696795.3 Halyomorpha halys
CATCCTCAGGATCATATAATTTCTTTAATAAATTCATATTTTTATTTCTTGTTTACTGATTTTAAAATTATGCAAAGAGATTTTTATATTACAGCAGTATCTACGATTTTAACCTCGTTAAAAAGTGAAACATTTATCCAATTTTGGTCATCATCAAAATTTGTTAAATGTGCCACTATTTAAGCAAAGATGTTGAAATGCTTATTCCGTGTCTTTTTTCTATATTTTCGTTTGTTTGTTTATTAGTAAATAATGTGACTATATATAAAGAAAAAATCCTCCTTTTAATTTATTAATCATAATTCAAAAATCTTCCAAAAAATTATTAATTGGATTTGAAATAAAAAGTATTTGATGCTATAAAATTATGTTTTAGGAGTGCATGTGTGAATGAATAAACTAGCTATTAAATTGAGGGTATTTCATAAGTATAATGATTATTTAAAATGATGACGAAATTCACATTGAAAATATCGTCGTTTTAAATTTAATTTGGTTTTAATATAGTGCGAGTTTTTTATGGACAGAGTGGTCCTAAAGACAAAACGAATCCTTGAAGCGTTAATGATGTAAAAAATATGTTTTAACAAAAACTATAAAAAATAAACTATTAAATCCATAAAAAATACAAACATGATATGTTGTATATGTACAACATATAATCAATGATAAAATTTTATAAAAGTATATATTACAATGTAACACAGTATAATTAAAAATAATATAATTACTTTTTTAAAATAAAAAAACTGAACTATTGTTGCGAATACAGGCCACACTAACTTCATAGAGAGAAAACCAAAAGTTTAAAGAAGTTTACTAACACCCTTTCACATATAGTTCCATGTATGTTAATTCCGGGATATTATGTCATTTATAATCACTTTAATTCATACAACGTCTTTTAAACCCATAATTTTGGAAAATAAAAATAAGTATTTTTGTACTATACGATGAGTCTAACAAAAAAATATCACATTCTTTAAAACAATGCGGAAACTATTGAGGACAAATCTTTAATTTAGATATATCAAATAAAAAAGATATGAGTAATAATGATGACCAAGGTGTTTTTTTCTTGATTGGTGTAAATATATGTAATAAAATATATCTGATTTTGTAATTGAATATTTATTTTATTAAAGAACTAAAAAAAAAATCATTATGATATAATTTAGATCTAATCAATATCTATATTAAATTTAAGGATATTTTTGCATAAATGCTATTAAAAAAAATAAAAATAATAGAATTAGAGCAAATTAAAAGAAAACCTATCTTTATTATTATTAAAACAAATTATGATTTAGAACTTAATAGAAAAAGGGATAGAACAAACAATTAACATGAGTAGATAAACCTTTAAAACAGAGAAATAAATAATAAAATCCATCCATAAATTATAATAAAAGACCTGTTTACAACAGTTTCTCAATTTTAATTTCTAGCTTTTATTATAAAAGATCTCTTATAATTTTAATACAAGTTTATTTTTATTTTTCAATGGTTTTATATATTAAAAATAAATTTATAAAAACAAGTAGTTCTCTATCGTTCCAATTTTAAAACATAATTTGCCTGAGTGAGTACCACTGTTGCTCGTTTGATGTCCCTTTCGAATTTTACTAAGAAAAAAATTATTTCTACTTCACGATCTCTTTATATTAAAATATTAATAGCTAAGAGAAAAAAACTATGTTTTCAAGTTTACACCAAATTAAAACTTAAGAGTTCAAAACAAAAATATTTTTATTAAAGTTTCAATACTTGGAATCTAATGATCATTGTGTAAAATAATTGATTTGCTGTCAATTACCATTTTTTAAAACACAATTAATTATATTTATCATTTTTTTTTTCATAATACTTTAACATGGCAAGGCTCTTTTATAATAAGTACATCTTTTACACATTATATAAAACATACTGGGGTTTCTAGTTTATAAAATACTGTCTCTGTCGATTACATCGAAGTAATAAAAACTAAAATATTCATAATGAACAATATCTTAATTAACCAAAAATGATAAAAGGAAACTAAATATAAAGAAAATCTTCAAAATTGCAGTTCACAGGTGAATGATAAAATATTAAAATTTGTATCAGTTCCCATCTTAACAGAAAGAAATATATATTATTTAAGTATCTATTTTTTATAATAATTATTGATAATCATACATACGTGATAATGCGCCAAAATAATCAAGATGAACTTCACCTGTTGTTTAGGAACGAACATTTAACCCAGAAATGGACCCAACTGAGGAAATATATCACAATCACAGGTGGCATTATCTCTACCCTTTGCGTTTAGCTCTATGGATGGCATCGTTTGTAACATTTAGTAATTTACAGTGTTATTTTTTGTTTGTGTTTTAAATATGTCCTTTTTTTTAATTTAATTAAAAAATATTGACATTATTAGAAAACGTTTAATTTCTGTAAAACAATAGTTTCTTCTTCCTTCAAAATGAATTCCAGTCATGTGTCATTCATATTAAATATGATTGAACGTTTTATCAAATCGGAGATAATAAGTTTCTAAAACACAAATTAAATGATGGATATACTATAAAGGTATATAATATTGTAATAAGTAAATATCATGTCTTGACTTACTCGCCCGACGATCAAGAACTCGAAGAGGAGGGCGAGCGACAGGAGTGACCCAGTGGCAGCTCGGGACTGGCGGACTGAGTGAGAGCACATCCCCACCCGCCGAGTCGCCGCCCCCACCAACCTCCATTGACACCGCCTCCCTCACTATCGATTCCACAAGTATTTCATTATCCACCCGTCTGTCGCCTGGAGTCCTTTCATTAATTTCCAAAATACGAATTTTAAAAATAATTAATATCATAAAAAAAAAAAAATTAGAAACGGCGAACCTGAGGTTCGATGCTGACACCATTGAATAAACCCACACTTCTACAACTCACGAACAGACTTGGATTGTGTAGTTGAAAAAGACGTATTGCTTCTTGGCCTTATACAAGGTGATAATGTTGATCCACGATCAACCACTATGTAATCCACAACCCAATAAAGTACTAAGTCAAAGGTGAAAAAAAAGATGGACGTTTTTCGGAAAGAGTCGATAGCAGATAATCTCGACCTTATCACTTTTTGTGCATATTGCTATGGCCCGTTTTCCTGTTTTGAATGTTTTCCATTTTTTTATTTAACCACCCGTAGTGACAAAAACAACTTCAAACCGTTATTTGTTACCATTTCTAACCATCTTTTACCCACGATTTCCCGTTAAACAACTTTATAGTATACCTATCATGTGTGTCCCATCTATGGATAACAGTAAATAATGATCTGAACAAATATAAAATTCCAATCCTATAAATAATTTAAACGACGTTAAAGAACTATTGTACCAAGTTATATAAAAGATTAGTTAAAGAACCCAAATTATGTTTTTAAATTCTGACAAAAATAGGAATATGCTCTTGGAAATAG
Source organism: Halyomorpha halys (assembly GCF_000696795.3). Classification (NCBI taxonomy): domain Eukaryota; kingdom Metazoa; phylum Arthropoda; class Insecta; order Hemiptera; family Pentatomidae; genus Halyomorpha; species Halyomorpha halys. Next base: position 587,741 of record NW_027107227.1, read on the forward strand.
ATTTGGATAAAAATAAAAACCCGTTGTGCATTGACTTAAGATTTCATTTCTAAGAAAATTGTTTTTTGTTTTTTTTGCATATCTTGTTTTTATTTATTAAATATATTTTGTTTTTCCTATACAATCTATACTTTGATTAAATAGAGGCAACATCTGACAAAATAAAAAAAATCACTACGTATATTTTACAATAGATTGTTTACTTTTTGACAACCCTACTGTTTTGTGATTGTCTGGGATAGAGGTATCACAGTAGAGAAAATATCTATGGAATTGTCTTCGGACATTCATTTAAAACTAAAACTAAGCACTTTTGTTCAGTTTAAAAAACGAAAAGATAGCCCCAACAATAAAAGCATCATTAGCGCTCCTTGTGGCCAATAGTAAGAAATAGTTTTCCAACAATCGCTGTGGTGTGAAGCAGGCGACAGAGAAGAGAGCCGTTTTTCTTGTGGGGTTAGAAATATTTTTTTTTTAGAAATATAAAGAAATATTTTTTTTATTCTTCTCTTGAGCTCAAAATTTTGATGCGCGTAACTTCAGGAAGTGGTTCCCTTATTAGGGACAGGGGCCAGAATAATAGAGGAGAATAATGAGTGAAAACCTTATCAATTGAGTTTATTCCAAATTTTCCTTCTTACCCTACCGAAACCATGATGTTTATACAATTACATCAACTAATCAATATTTACAATCTTTAGTAGTTCCAATTTAAAATTTATTAACCCAATCCAAACATATTTTACTTTGGCTACCCCCTTATAACCATCTAAATTATTCAATAGATATGTTGACAGTATATTTATGATTCTAAAGTCGTGAAATTATGCTAATTAAGCTTCGGTTTTTAAATATTAAATTAATTTATTATTTAATTACTGAGATAATATGTGTAGGTAGGATGATTTAAAAAATTCTACATATTTTTGCTAAAAAATAAATAAATAAATACATAAATTAAATTAAAAAGATCTCCTAAATAAGTTTATTAGTCTTTCCATTCAAATTTTCTTGAATCTATTATTTTATATCAATATTTTTTTTTAATTTCTAACATAAATTATTTAATGATAATTTTTAATGTTTGTATCATAGAATATATTTATCACAATTGATACTTTTTGTTATCAGTTTCTTCCAATATGAACCCAAAGTGAGTTCGTACCAATGAAATTACCTTATTCAACGGGAATTTACAATAATATTTATTCTAAAAGACACTCATGCAGTACTTTTATATTGTACTAGCTGACCCGCCAATACTTCGCTATTGCTATATTTAAAGATCTATATATATTTAATGTATACAAATTATGGTTTGTGTATTGTATACATATCAATAAATTATTCTATTTAGTTAAAATTGAGCATTTACGTATACCTTATTATAATGATTTAATAACATAAATAAACCAATATATGGGATGTAGTCGTTTTTAGTACTTCAAAAGCTCATTTAGGGAATAATTAAATTTATTTTTTTCATAGGAAAGACGAATCAGCTCACTACTTTAAAACTACATAAGTATATTAGTACAATATTAAAAATATTCAGACCGACTGACCTATGAAAGTGGTCAAATATTTTTACTGGTTTGGTTTTGGTGATTTTTTCTCATTCTTTTAAGAAATTTGATTATCTATGACAATGTAATGTACAGACTACATATATTAATAACTGTGTCTCAAAGTTTTCATAATATTGAAAAAATTGAGACCGACTGACTTATGAAACTATGGTAAAAGAGGAGTGAAACAAAGTTGATATTTGTTTTTAGTACCTCGAGAAACCCTTAAAAACGAATTTTCGAAAAATCGGAAAATAAAAGATTATTGTAAGAGCATCAAATATAAATATTTTCTT
>NW_027107227.1:590509-591192 GCF_000696795.3 Halyomorpha halys
CCTGGCAATGCTTCACTATTGCTATATATGATTGATATAATAATCATCTATTCATATAGATGAAGTGAAAAGAAAGTAACTATAATAACATTCAGGGGTAGCCAAATTTCTGTATATAAGATCTACTTTTCATTTTTTCAGTGGCCAGGAAAATATATCATGTAAGAATAGTATGACTTAATTTTTACTAATCTATCAATAGCTTGCCGAGTACACATCGTAGTGAAATACAGATATACGGCTATGTGGTTGAAAAAAACAACAATACTTATTTATTGTCTAATTTTAGGGAATAGTTGCCGGAGGAAAGAAAAATGTTCGGATTGAATCGAGGTGATAAATGAATAATTTTTAATTTCTTCAAAAAATGGTATTTAGTACTTTGGGACAACCTTGAAAATTAATATGATTTTCTTTTTTCTAAAAAAAAAATTTGCCGACCTAATCAACCCGGGTCGCAGACTTAATTTTGTTCATAACTTTTTTTCTATTCAAATTTCTCGGGATTTCATAGTCTTTAAACCTTCCCATGACGAAATAGAACATAAAGAAAAACCCCACGTAAATCGCTCCAGTAAAAACAAAGTCATTCGAGGACAGGTTCGACAGCTCCTTTTATATGAAGATAGATATAGATTCATAGGGTTATTATCAGTTAAAACACCTTCCTGTTAGTAAAAAAA
>NW_027107227.1:591242-592114 GCF_000696795.3 Halyomorpha halys
AAAACACCTTCCTGTTAGTAAAAAAAATACAACCGTTGTTAGCGTTAAAGGAAAAAGATTATGTGTCAACCCTGTTTAGCCATCCAAGGTGCTTCATTCTATTTGTTAGTACATAATTTTATTTATTTTATATCTTATTTATAAATCTTCATCACGAGTACAATAAAATATGAGACTTAAATTTGTCATAAATAATTATAAAATAAATTGTTTATTTTTTTACTTAGCACACTTATAGTTAATTCTATTTATAAGTCGAGAAATACACAACGGTTTTAAATTAGTCTTTAAATTTGATTTGTTAAAAGTCAATATTTTTTTTAAGGAAAAGGAATTTGGAGAAAGAAGTTAATAGGGTCTGGGAGGGGGAGGTAGTGTTTTCAACAAAAATGGAAACGAAATAGCACGAATAATGAGTTTGACCTTTTAAAGAACCTATAAAATAAATGTAAATATTTCTTGTAAAGAGCTATGGGGATAGCAAGATGAATTAAAAACAAAGATTTGGTGCAGAATTAATCAATTAGTTATAATTATCTTTTACATTAAAATATAAACTTCTTTTGCTCTGTTTCTAGCACTATATTTATTCTTTTCAACATTTCAGCCGTTTGGCCACTAAAAGTGAAACTCTAAAATATTCATACTTCTTGTTGCTTCTCAAAATTGATGAATCCAAGTTATAATTTTGTTTTATTGCAGGGTACTATGCCCAAGTCATTTCATCTCTAATAACTGGTGTATGGGGGTGCGGTCTGTAATGATACACAATTAATTAAAACTTATTTTATTTGTTCCAATGTTTCGATCTTCATTTTAGGCCTTCATCAGGGCTAAAAACAAGAAACGACCTTAATTCAGAGAAAATAAAA
>NW_027107227.1:592967-597846 GCF_000696795.3 Halyomorpha halys
GGTCCATGGTTTAGTGGTTTTTTTGATGGTTTTTAATTTGCTTGGCGGGCTTTCATCCCACATGGCTTGCCAACTCATTTTTCATTGGAAGACTTATTTCTTGTGGTGTCAGAAGTAGACAATAGTAATTTGTATCATAGAGTTCATTCATATCACATTTACAAATATATAAATGAGATAAAAAAAATTTTAAAAAAGAAGAGGAAAAATAAAATAATAATAAATAAATACAAATCATATAAAATGAACTTAAAGTAAAATTTAAAAAAACCTCGGTCCATAGTCAATCAAGATGAGGAAATTAATGGTAAAAATTTATTTTCTTCTATTACTAAAATCATTATCGAAGCAATCAAACCGTATATACCACAAAAACGACACATTTATCCACGTTAGTGGCGTCTTTCTTCCCGAAGGGTCATAATTCGAATAACAGCTTATATACAGTTAATAATTCTCTCCTGACTAACTGCGCTTAATACAAATAAAATATTATTCCATTAATTATCAAATTCTTATTTTTTGTCTATGGGTATAGAATCAAGAAAACTAAAATGTTTAAACTGGAATGATCATTACATATCTTTACAAAGAAATGAATTCAAAATTTTCCTTGAATCGAACTTCATCGATATAGCCTGCGTAACTGAAACACATTTATCCCAAAACATCAAATTGAAAACATCAGGTTACAAAATTTTGCGTAATGACAAAGATAGTTCTATTCCTTCCGGTGGTGTAACCTTAAAAATCAAAAACGATATCAGCTTCACTGAAAATATTATTTCCAATGTAATTAACATTAAGGTTGTTTCGGTTCGTTTACACTCGTTTCCCTCTACCATCATCACGCCAGTTTAAAAACTCCGAATAAAAAATTACTTCAAAACGAAATTTTAAAATTGTTACCACCAGAGAATCATACATAGTAGACTTATTAGGAGACCAAAACAGTTAGAATAATTACTGGAGATGTCGTAAATAAAAATCCAGCGGAAAACTTTGCTTGAAATTTGTTCAAGGAACAACATTCAAATACATGCTCCAGATGAATGTACTTTACCAGGCTGTAAACCAGGCATTCTGGATATTGTATTGACGAAACATTTTAGCCTTCCTCTCCCATCTCAAGTGATGGGACAGGAAAGCTTTAAATTCGGGCCATATTTCTGTATCAATTACTTTCTCAACTGAGTTGTACAAAAACGAAGATACAATCCCTCATTAATAGAGTAATCAACTGGAAAACGTAAAAAAGTCTAGTCGATGAGAATTTTTTTTTAATATTTATTTATTGCTATTTACAACTGTACTTTGTAGTACATTTAGTAAATCTGATTTCAGTTAAATTGGAGTGTTACAAGAGAATCTACCCATTGGCAGCACTCTAATGACGTTTTACATTAGAAGGTCTCGTGGCCATCTTCTTTTCTGGCGCCTCGGAGGATTGTCAGGAATGGGAGAGGAAGCAAGGTTAGAAATTGTGGGTTTGGGTGGCTAGGGAGTTTATAATGGAAGGATTTATATCTGGTTCGGGCTAGATCGGTTACATAGGGAACATTAAGATCTTTATTTATGATTTTATTTGTGACAAAATAAGGAGCATTGAGGATTTTACGAAGGATTTTGGATTGCAATGATTGGATAAGAGAAGAATTCGAAGGTTTAGTGGAGCCCCAAAGCTCAACTCCATATGTCCAGATTGGCCTTGTTACACTCATGTAGATTAGTCTTTTGTAATGAGTTGGAAGTTTAGACCGTTTTTCCAGTAAGTGCTGTAAAAGTCGAAATCGACGTACAGTTTCCTGCCTTTCCAGTCTTGTGTGAGCATCCAGAATAGTGATGAGAAATTAAAATTAAAAAAACATTTTCCTACCACTCAAGAAATCGACGAAAATATAGCAAGGCTGGGTAAATCTATAGCAAACAGTTTACATGAAGCAACTGTGCGACCTTTCCAGTTAAGAGGAAAAACAATCTTTGGCAGCTGCCCAAAATCAATTCTATTAAACATTAAAAAAAATCAAGCAAGGAGACAGTGGATGTGCACTACAAAACTCTGTTTATAAAAAGAAATGGAACCACCAATTGAATGGAAACAAAACAGGATCTGGACGAATGGGCACATACTAAATATCAAAGATATGTAGAAGATTTAGATCCAAAGGATCAATCATTGTGGAAGGGTACGCAATGTCTACTGAATAAACATGAAAAACTTCCATGTCTTGTAGACAATGAGGAATTCATCGCTAGCGACGCCGAAAAAGATTGTAGGAAAATTTCTTTGAGAAAACGTTGCCCAATACAGAACGTGAAAGAACTCCGAATTTAGATAATAACGAGATTAAGGAGTGTTTAAGTCTCCCTCTCACAACAGTTCAACTCTCACCTAAATTAGTGACCCCAAAACAAATCCAAGAACTGAAGACTGAAAGGTTTAAAATAAAGAAACGTTCTGGACATGCTTTGATCCCTGTCATAGCAATTAAAATGTTAGCCAAGAAAGCTGTTGTTTTCATAACGTCAATTTTTAACAGTTGCCTGCATATTTTTCCCATACGAAGAAAAAGCCTTACAATAATTCACAACCCTGGTAAAAAGGCTAAACTAATCAGCGGCTAAAGACCCCCCCCCCCCAGTTTGCTACATATTCTTGGAAAAATGCTAGAAATCAGTTATAAAAAAAATCTTTCTTCTTTTTTCAATGAGTCGAGATTACTTCGGATTTTCAATATAGTCATTCCACTTCTCACCAACTAGCAAGACTAAAAATAATATTATATCATTAATTATAGTAATATTATATACCAATAATAATATTATTAACAATGTTAATAATAAACGGTTTCGAATTGAAGAAGCATTCCCTTAGACTTTCAACAAGCGTTCGATAAGGCCTGGCATCAAGGTCTCCTGTACAAGCTAAAGTGGTTGAATACTCCGAAGTACTTATACGACATTATGAGCTCATTCCTCAATGGTAGAACATTTTTTGTATAATAAATGACACAAATTCTACCCTCAGACAAATCCATGCCGGTACTCCACAAGGTTCAGTCCTTTCTCCCATTCTGTTCAACTTCTATGTTCACGACATCATTCAGTCCACACATACCTCCATAGCTATGTTCGCTGACGACACAGCAGTGTTCTCTCAAGATGATGACATAATAATAGTTAGAAATAATAATTAAAAGTCACCTTAATGAACTAGAACAATACTTCAATAAACAGATGATGCGTCTGAAGTTTGAAAAATGTACTTTAAAAGTCTTTACTCTCAGACGTCCACCAAACCCATCAGAACTGATCCTCAAAGGTAAAAATTTAAAATGAAATCCTGCTAGTGAAACAGTAAGATACCTGGGAATTCACCAACATCGCCCCCTTACCTGCAACCACCATATCAACATCAAACTAACTCAAACCTACACAAGGTTCTATATCCTATCCTAAATAGAAGATACAAATTAAAACCAGAAACAGCTATTTTTATTTTTAAAACAATTTTCAGGGTACTGCTGATGTATGACTGTGTTGTCTGGGGAGCGGCATCCTTTACGAAAAGGAAAAAATTATAATATTTTCAAAATAAAGTCGTAAGAATTGCAATGGATGCTCCTTGGTTTGTAAGAAACAGTGAATTACTTCGGGAATAACAAATAGAGACAATAGAGAATTACATCAAAAAAAGGTTGATGAAGTTCCACTCCCAGTTACCAACAGTTAAAGGAGCAGTGACCTGCATCTTTGGAAACCCAACCACTACCCGAAGACTGCATGACATCCTGTTATAAGTTCTATACTTATCAGTTTAGTTTTTTTTACTCTAAAATTTTATTTTATCTTAATTCCTTTTTTTTCTCTTCATATGTTTCTTAAATTCACTTCCTTTTTTTCCCATTAAAAGACAATTATTTATTTTGTTAAATCCATAAATGTCATTGTTTATGTTATTAACTTTATTTTTATCTTTTATTAAGAATCATTATTATATCTTATTTTTTTTATTTATTTTTTTTTATAACAGTGTATATAGTTAGGGGTGTCTTTTATATGAGACTATACCCCTTTCCCCCATAATCAATTGTTAATCAAAATCAAATGTCAACAAAAATTTACCTCGGGGCGCAGGTCCCAGTACGCTCAGTTCGGAACCTTGTAGGTTCGATTCCCACCTGGGGCAGTTTAATATTCATTATTCGGCGGTTAGGAAGAAAAAATCTTGACACTCCCACCTTGGTTAGCACGCGGCGGCAACTCAGGTAGCCACCAGGGTTTGGCAAAAAGGAACTCTAGGCCCCACCATATACCAGTACATTAACGATATAAGGCCCACGGCCGATCTGGTATTAAATAAATAAATACTAAAAAAAAAATAAAAATTAATAGTAACATCATAAAACATGAAAGCAATAATTAAATGACGGGTATGTTCTAATATATGCAAGTGTGCAAATCAGTAATTATGTTTAGTGACTTTATTGCAAGAAATAGACGGGACTATAGAATCTATAGAGAAAAAAGTGCTCTGGACGAAACAAACACTACAAAACTATTCTCTGCAGGAAAAACAATTGAATGTCCATAAAACTTCGATTGTAGAAATTAGCATGGAGACTTGTTAAATATAAAAAATTACCAGAAGGTTCAAACAAAGTAAATGGTGGGATCCCAATATCAAATTAATGATGACAATTATAAAAAAAAGAAGCAAGCATGGAAGTCCTACTAACAATAAATAAGACACTCAATAACAATGCTCAATACAGAAATGTAAGAAATGATGGAAAACAACAGTTAAAGCAGATAAAAAGGATGCGTGGAAAGAATTTGGCTGCCGTCATGAGTGAATATTTACGAACGTAAACATTTT
>NW_027107227.1:597896-602422 GCF_000696795.3 Halyomorpha halys
AGTTATTGCCACATTACTACTTTTAACTAACATATACCGCAATATAAGTTGGATTTTTCATGCAATGTGTTAAATTTAATATTTTACAGCAGTACTTTGTATATAAACAAATTATAAAAAAAAGAAGCAAGCATGGAAGTCCTACTAACAATAAATAAGACACTCAATTACAATGCTCAAATGTAAGAAATGATGCAAAAGCAACAGTTAAAACAGATAAAAAGAAGTTCTGGAATGAATTTGGCTGCCGTCATGAGTGAATATTTACGAACGTAAACATTTTGTTTTTCTATAATTTACACTGAAAGATTGAAAATTTTTATTTATTTTATTTTGTAAACATATGTGACACTCTTATTTAAGGGATCGATTTACTATTTTAATTGTATTTTTGGCAATTTAAGACATTATATTGTAAATAAGGACATTTACGTGACCTCTTTGTTTGTAACTACGACAGTAAGCGCTATTTATATTAAAGGACTGGCTTCATCGTATTATGGTTATATAGTGAGTCGACTTTGAGGCCTCTCAACAGCCACCAGTTCCTGTCGCATTGTATCTCGCACTTTGTCTGCTTATGACTGCGATCTACCACGGTGATACGTAGCTGTCATTCTCCTACGGCCTTCATCCTCAACAGATCAGATAGACTTAATCCGTTTCATCCAACAGACGTCATTCATTTATTACCGATCGTTATTATATATATATTTGTGCAACAGTTTAATTCATTTACAGAATTTCCTTTTCTATATTTTTTCAATCTGATCACTAAATAAGCAGAACCTGGCATTTACAGCATCAGGAAATTCCTTTAGACTTTGTATTGCGAACTCAACAGCGAGTAAGGATCGGAAAAAATAGTACGTTAAACCAAGCAAAAATAGTTGACAGCATATGTAACGAAATATGAAAGACAGTTTAGATAAAATATTGAAGGTCGAAAAATAAAACTAAAGGCTTATTAAGTGATTTACAAAAAACTGCTGAGAAATAAATAACTTTGAAACGAAAGGTCCTGGAAATTGTAGATTTAATGAGAAAATATAGTGGAGCAATAAAAGTGATTATAAATATGAGAAAATGAAAGATGACCAGTAAACTAGATAGATAGATGGAGGTAAAATATAAAGCCGAAATGGACGAAGAAAAGGAGGAAATTAATACAATAAGGAGTTTAAAAAAATATAGAAATAATGGAGGTTTTAGTAAATTGACTATTTGGGAAAAGGATAGAGATAGGCTGTGATAGTAATTACTGTAATTAATAGGAAAAGATTCTAATTGTACATCGATCTCATCTTTAAACTTTTATTTAAAATGAATTTCGGTGACTGATGTAATTCGAATATAAAAAATAAATTATAAAAATAATCCATAAAGATTAAAAATACTACCAAAGCATATATGATAATTAACATGAAAATAGCTGATCTGCTGTGAGACACTAAATCTCACAGTCCACCAAAACCTCTGACAATGACTGTCATGACTGCAACTGGCGTGGTAACTTTTACTGTGGCCTTAAAATTTTAATATATGACTTAATTCCTGTCGACTAGTTAATATATCAGATACCAGATATAATCTGTTTTTATTCAATCAAACTTAAGACTTATCAAAGCCTGCAGCTAGGACCTTTCATTTTTTCTAAACGTTCATAAAGCCACCCATAATTAAGGAACTCTTGGACTGTTGGAAACAAATTTGGAGAGTCGTTTAAGGTTTTAAAACTAAACAATCTTCTTTAACCATATTTTTATGCGTTTTACAACATTAGTCCCAAAAAATCCAAATATACAATCTTATATCAGTTTATGTGAATAGAATGAAGAAACTGACCGTTTTCTAACGATTAAAACAGAGCCAACATGTGATAAAGTGAAGATAATATACGTGCACAGACATAACGTATCATAACGTAATTTCATTGGTTAAATATTTTTAACCCCCCTTTTTTCTTCTTTTTTATTTTAAATTTTGTATATTTCCATTAATGCGCTCTTCTCCAAAATGCGTTTTGGTTGAAAACTTATAAAATTATCTAAAAAAACCATACCCCAGTTTTTTTTTCCACTGCTCCTGAGACACATTGAACGAAACGACAAAAAAAGACAATATTCTTCCCTCTAAAAAAAAATGCAATACAAAACATCATTTATAAGTTGATACTAGTTCGTGGTGATGTGAATGTAATTTTCTAATGTAAATTTCGCTTTAAAAAAAAGACCTAATTACGGGCATATAAATTGGGTCTTCAAAACGATCTGTTTCCCTAATGAGTATTTCATAAAACATTCATTTATATGTAGGTTTTCTTTTTATTTGTAACATAATGTTGTTTTTACGTTTTGACAAATAGAAAAAAAAAATCTAATTGTGGACAAAGCTGTCAATAACAGATTCACGGAGATTAACACCATGAATTCGTTTTCAATAAATTCTTTTCAATAAATTCTTTTAAATTAAAAAAAAAAATCCACAGTTCTAGAAAGCTTGGCAAAATTGAAACAAGGCGTTGCTTCAGGAGATCTATTAATAAAGAATGATAAAGAAACCATTTCGAGAAGTTGGTGAGACCGAACTTCTAGTTGAATACCATGATGATGATTTGTAATGTTTTGGGGAAATGAAGGCGATACGATCGTATCGTAAGTCTATTTAAGAATTTAGTTTGCCTGAGGTCCGTGAATAGATCACCAAAAAGCGTGTTGAGAAATTTTGCCATACCTATGGCGGCTAACCTTCAAGCTTACAGTGGACTAAAGATTATTTTCCAACTTGTGAGGATGAGGTACTACTCAAATAGCAGAAGATAGTTACAGTTGTCAAAACCTCAAGTGTTTGTGAAGAAGAAAAACCCAAGTTTCCCAAATATTGATTGAAACGTATCAAAATACAAACAGTCAACAAGTACCATATACAATCTTCATTCTTATATCATTTTGCTATACCTAGATATAACAGAAAATAAGTTTAAACGTGTTCAGAAGCTAATGTACTGCAATTTTATATCGATAGATAAATTATTTTCTATACAAAATAAAACCATTTTATAGATAAATATCTTGTCATTAACTAGATTCTTTCTTTCCTTATCCTTAAATATGAAAAACGTAGATAGATTAATTGATAAAAATATTTGATAAAATTAAAGTTTAAGGAAAAATTCTTAAAAATGTCATCAAATTATCAACAATTGGTGTTCTTTTCGTACAAGTTTGATTTACTATTCAATGGGTTAAATTTTTAATTCTTTTATAGCAGTATTTTGTACATAAAGGGTGTTGATGTGATTAAAATAGTAGAAGCTTGCTAGGATTATTATCTGATAAAATTTTAAACAATATTTATTATATACATATATTAATTTTAAAAGCCTGTTACTGACTGTCATTCGTAAAATATTTGTTACGTTTATGTTTTAATTCAATTATTTTGGAAGTTTTGAGTTATTGCCACATTACTACTTTTAACTAACATATACCGCAATATAAGTTGGATTTTTCATGCAATGTGTTAAATTTAATATTTTACAGCAGTACATTGTATATAAACAATAAAGGGAAAGTTCACTTCTACCAATAGTGCGATTGTTCAGTTTAAATTCAGTTCCTAGAAGAGAGAGAGCAGCTAATAGGACTCCAAAAGTAAGGACAAACCATTTGTGTATTGATATCTTTTCTTTTTTCTTTTAATCTAAATTACTTAAATATTAAGAAACAAGTAACTAATACAGATTATATATTACTAATGTATTATTTCATGCCGTTTTTCAATTTCAGGTGCTTTTTAAATATTGACCGATTTAAGTTTCCTCTACCTGTTTTAAGCTAATATTTCAAAAGTGATATAGGACCGTCGCTCGCTGTGGGTCTTAGTGAGGCGGGTACGGCGGGGAAGGATTGCCTTTTTTTGTGTTCTCATCATTTTCTTCATCATCTCCTCTTGTGATATTGTGACATGTCGTACATCGACCAACCTACTCCCTATAAATAATCTTAATAAGATAATTATATTTTTTTTTTAACTATCAACGAAATTCCTGAAATTCTGAAATCAGTATTTATTATATTCTCTTTCATCTAATATTTAAAATTAATTCCTAACTTCTAAATGAATGGAAGTTATCCACCCAAAACTTATTCAAAACGTAGAATGGATATTCTATCTCAAATATTGTTTCGTTTAAAATCTTGGGCTTTCTAACGTCATGTAGACGGATTACACTAATCTTGTTTCCGGAGATGTATTTTCAACCTGGAAAGAATATTTCTCCTTAAATTAATTTACAAATCCTTTCATAGTTTATTTTTATTTAGTTTGTAATGCTAGTTATTAAACTTTTAAGTTTAATAAGGTACGTATGTTCAAAATTGGACATTTATTGGCACATTGCCCGCGCACGAGGTGCTTAGAATGTGGCAATGAGGGGCACATAGCCAAACAGTGCCCATATTTGTACCGAAGAAGAGATGTGGGCCGGGGCGAACCAATGGAGATCAACGCCCAACAGATACGGA
>NW_027107227.1:604254-604708 GCF_000696795.3 Halyomorpha halys
AACGGTATTCAGCACATTGGACTTGAAGGCCGGATATCATCAGATTAAAATGCACCCTAAGGATCAACATAAGATGGCATTCACTTTCGAGAGGGGCTATAACTTTTCAGCGCCTAATGGACGAATTTTTAAGAGGAATTGACGAATCTGTTTGTCAGATCTATATGGATGATCTGCTAGTTTTCAGTAATAATGAAGACGAACATGTGCAACATCTACACAGCGTATTCCAGAGAATCAGGCAATTTGGGCTCAAATTATCGGCAGATAAATCATCATTGGGGCAGGAGAAAATACATTTTTTGGGCCACACGATTTCCAGGGAAAGAGTTAAACCCGACGCGGAAAAAGTCGCAGCTATACGGAAGATGACAGTTCCTAGTGATGTGAAGGGAGTTCGGAGGTTGCTTGGAACTTTAAATTATTACCGGATATTTGTTCCAGAAATGGCTGA
>NW_027107227.1:605286-607154 GCF_000696795.3 Halyomorpha halys
GTAGGCGCCTAACAGAGACGGAGACCAGATACAGCGCACTGGGACGAGAGCTCTTGGGAATATTGTGGGCTGTTGACCACTTTAGGCCCTATGTATTTGCCCTGTATATGTATGTAGAAGATTTAGGATACAGACTGACCATAGGCCTCTTCAATGGGTGGGGAAGTTGAATGAATCTTCGTCAAACGAGAGCTCGGATACAATAAAGCTAGTGTTTTACAGCAGTTCAAGCGAGTTAGATCTTATTCCTTCTTCTCTTTTTTGACATTTTGCTTTCGCCAATACTTAACTTATATAAATATATATATACATAATGGTGCCCTTCCTTTGCCATATGGCATTATAAGGGGTTGGGCTAGGTCCGCTTAGGACGGGGGTTACAATTTTGCCCCAGGAACCGCTGGCCGGGGGGTACAAGAACGGGGAGGGCTGCTCCACTGGGGATAAGGATGACTTCAGACTGCAGAGCCAGAAGTCCTTCCCTCGGTGAGGACGTCGACCAAGGGGACCGTGCTTTGCCACCTCTCAGGTCTCGGTGGATCTCTCGGAATAGGGGATTGGCACAGGCTTTCACCCCATCAAAGAATTTGAGGTGCCTTCAGCCTATGAATTCTGGAACAGAAGGAAGTTGGAGCTCCTCACTGATAACTATTCTCGGCCCGTTGGACATACAACCCCTCACGATAGCCGAGCGTTCTAAACCATAAATGTCTGTATTTTAAATCTATATCTTATAAACAAAGACAATAAAAACATCGGGAGCCGAAGCGATAAAATATGACCGATTTAAAGAATAATTTTCATTGTGTTTGGTTTAAGTATTCCAACAATAGCTGACTGAAACTATAAAAGTTTTACTCCTTAAATTCTGGTTACATTTTTCAAAAAAACCGGCTGATTTTAGAAATATTAAAATTTTTACTTATGTAATAATACTTACACAGATCATGTACTGTAAATGTCCTTTAAGTAGCAGTATTGAACCATTTCATCTGCACGCCCCTAGAAGTGAATTTTATTCAAGAAATGCCACTCATATTTCTTTCAGGAATTCAATGATCTAAAAACTAACTACTACATAGTACTTTTTTAAAGAAGAGTAGATTTGTTAAAATATGCTGTATCTAATAACCCTTGCTACATTATTAAAGTCGTTCTATATGTGCTGATACCTGACTCAGGTAGTATACCTGTCAACAAAGAGACACTTCACAGGTGGTTAATGGGTATATGGGAAAGGGACCTTTCCGAGCAAATCTATTAAAACAGATATTGCTGGCTTTGTCGGTAGGCAGGCCAATTATAATTTATAAACAACACCTGTACCCCTTGTAACATATTCTTCTAGGGCGTGGCTAATGGTAGCCAATGAGAAATCAGATTCGGAAAAGGTAACGCCTTTACGAAGGAGAGGGAAATTGGTCAACCCAGAACATGGAACACAGAAGAACAGAGAGGTACAGAACACAGAAGTACAGAGAGGTACAGAACACAGAAGTAAAAATACCGGGAGCTAGAGGGCTCTTCAGAAATGAAACTCCATGGCCATGACGACACCCATGGCTTCGGTAACACCACAGCAAAAACACACCACGACATGAATACTACAAATCAGAAGCTACTTAGTTATATTAGGTAACAATTTATAATGTAAACAATATTTTATTGCAAACCATATTTATCTGAATCATTGGATCATTTTATAATTTCATTTGATCACATCGTTGCAATCAACTGGTAAATAAATACTTCCTTCCTTGATAAAGTTCATATGATGTTATATTACCCAATACCACCCCTTATTATATTATATAATTAATGGTAACAATATTTTATAAATATAAAGACATTCAATCAGTTTTGCAGGA
>NW_027107227.1:611744-617385 GCF_000696795.3 Halyomorpha halys
GGCGAAAATATTCCCCACTAATTTATTATTAGATCACTAACAGCATGCTATAAAAATTGATAATTTCTTTTAATGAATTAATATAAAATCAAACAAAGTTATGACTTTTTCCGTCGTTTAATAATTAATTAAATATCATTAAAAAATAACATAATTTTATAGCTAATATTTAAACTAGAATAAACTAAACAATGAGATTATTTAGTCAATTATTATTTGAATAGTACGAACCATTAAAAAGTTTCTATATACATAAATTCATAAATGGTTTAGGAGTAGATGCCGAATTATGGGATCTGCTTTAGTATCATTTGTATGGAGATTTCCAAATACGACTGTGCCGAATCCGTGAATGCATTACAATTAACTTGATAGCCTAAACTTAAAAAGATATTGTCGAAACATTGCTAAATAGTTTTTAACCATTCCAGTTAGCATAATTTTAATTCAAAAAATTAGTTATTTAATAGGCTTCTTACTAACATTAAATTACCGAGCAAAATATAATTTATTTCTACCTCCTCATCACCTGGTGGCAAACGATTCTTTATTAAGTAACCCTTTTGTTTCCTTTTTTACAAACTAACTATTAATATTAGAGATATTTAATGAATATTATAAATTTTTGGGAAACGCATTATTTAAAGTACATGACCACTCCCACATTTTTGACACATAAGTGAGTTCATTTCGTCATATCTAAAGTAAAACATACATAATGCAAATAAATAGATAATTTAGGATTGAATTATGAATTCAATTTAATAAATTATCATTAAACTTGGAGAAAAGGCAGAGGCAGACTCGTAGGCTTGCTTGGCCTAGTAAATTCGGTTTTTTGGAATTTAAAGCAGTTTATTATGTTTCTTTTTTCTTTATTCAATGAAGTACAGTTTAATATAGAAAATATTTATCAACAAATTAGAGCACAAACCTTCGTTTATCTAAGATTATTTGTGGGATGTATGTTGGCAGACATTTATCGCCCTGGAGCACTTGCACCTAGCTTATCCGGACACAGCCTCTCTAGAACTTCCAAAATATTCCAGCAATATCCCTTTCTGCCTCTCATTTGACAGGATCTCTTAGCATACAATGAGGTGTCTTAGACGTTCTAATTCTATCTGGCCAAATGTAAACAAGTCGTATTAGAGACGTGATGTGCTGATCGAACCAAATAGATTGAAGGCTAAATGGGTCCTCCCAGACTATTGGATCTCACAGATCCTAACAGGATACGGGGGGTTTCGGGGAAAGCTGCAGAGCTTTGGAAAGAATATCGACCCCCGGTCCCCAACGTGCGGAGTTCCTGAAACAGCAGAACACATAATAATAGATTGCTCTGCCATGGAAGGACACCGAGCCAGGCTGTCGAGAATGACCGGGATTTACGCTCTCACCGAGTCGGACTTTCCCTGTTTGATAGAAGAAGAGAATTATCCTTTCTTCAGGGAGTTCATTTACGGGTGGAAGGAGGTGGTCACTCATTTCATGATGGGAAGGGCTTGATCGCCCAACATCGGCGAGGCACCAGAAGAGGCACCCAAACCCAGCCTGGTAACTGCAGGAGGCACCGAGACGGATGCAATGGACAAGGTGCAGCTCCATCAGTAAGGCGCTAAACCTAGCGCAGGGCTGCACCACAGTGAATAAAAAAAAAGAAAATAAATAATTAATAAAAGAATAAAAAAAAATTGGTGATCTTTGGGATCAGTGACATGCGCAAACCCCAGCGCACTACCCTACTGCCCCCGCACCCCATATGCAAGGGAGGGAGATAAAAAAAAAAATCGAGCCAAATATCAACAAGAAGTTAAAGACAAGGTGCTACAGGCATACCAAATTTATTTAAATTGCTGTGGTTTATAATTGTAAGGCAAGGGATTAAGATAGATTGCTTATAAATGTTACCAAAGATAAAATAAATCGTTGAGTACAAAAATGTGGGAAATTCACTCAAAATAAAATAATAATTATAACCAATGTTTATGTATAAAACAGAAAAAAATCTACAAGTTTATGACGAAAATATATTTATTTGTATATTATTATATTTATATTGGTAAACGGGGTACCTCACTGAGTAAGGCTCTGTGCTACTAACTCTAAGGATACGGATTCGAATCCGCCTGTTGATAATTATCTATTCTGTTAATGTAGCCATGAGGAAATCTTCTGGGGTCCACTTAACTTCTATAAAGTTCGTTTCCCTGATTTGGGAAAGCGTGATCTTGAACAAATCACCTCCTTACACTACCGTTGTTCGAACTTCCTTAAAGTACTGGACCTCGGACTCTTTATGAGTTGTAGTGCGGATTTCCATTTTCATATTTATATAAATAATTTATATAATGAAGAAAGAAATTATTGGGGGGAGCTCAAAATAAGTATTCGAATGTTAACCATATTTTTTTTTTCAAATATTTCATTGGATCAAATCGATATCGACAAGTTCCCCAGTTTTTTTTAATCTCACTAATTTGCAATTCTTTCTTTGTCTTATGATTTGAAAAAGCCAATAAACTTTTTGTAGCCCACTCTTATAAAATGTGTAGCTTATTTTTATCACTTACCTTTACAACGAAACAACAGTAGTAAATAGTTCTCACCACTGGGGTAATGATTCGCTTCTAGGCTGTAAATATAATCTTAAATGAAATAAAACATTCCATAATGTCAGATTTCCGCGGCATTCCGTTTTAGTAGAAAAAGCCAAAAGAGAACAAATTTACAACCGCAGTGCTTGCCTGTATCCTCTGTATTGTATGATACCTCTATTATGTATCAGTTACAGCAGCTGTTACCTTATATTAAAGAATAACAACATACTTTTACAATGCCGTCAACCTTCCACCACTAAATTTCTCACAAATCAAAAATTCCGATTTAAATACTTGGTATAGATACATTTTTTTGTTCTTCAGTATTATTTATAATAATTATATGCATATATTTTATGAAAAGTGAAATCTATTGCATATATTATTGATAATCATTTACTTAATGTAATATATCAGATTAAATGCTATTGTTTCCCTAGTTAATTAAAGTCTAAACATTCAACTGCTGTAAGCTCGGGTAAACAACCATTAAAATATTTTATCACATTGTCTCCCTTCCTTTTTCTTTCCATGCGAATTATGGTTCTGTTCTTTCTTCCAGGGAAATATGTTGGCACCATGCAGAAAATTACGACACAGCCCTGCCGGAAAGGATTCTACTTTGTTCAGGAGATATTTTGCAACCTGAACTTTAACAATCTATTTTATTTTTCCTTAGTTACAGTCTTCTTTATTTTCTATCAGAACTATGTGGGTGTTTTGAAGATCATCCGTTATTGCAATGTCCTGTATTTTATGAGTTCTGTTTTCATAAAATAATTTTCCTTATATTTCTTTTACTAATTAAAACAAACTTGTTTCAAAAGTAGACGGTAGCAATATTTTGCAGTTAAATCAAATCCCGACATTGGAGAGAACATTCGTATTTGTCAACCTGTCATTTTCACGATCTTTATTTTTTTAACACATAAGAAAATATTTTAAACACGCCTTTGAAGAATATTTTATGACTTTATAGGGAGTCCTTATTTTGATTTTAATATACTCACTAGGCAGGAGAGCTTCTTTCATTATTTAAATTTACAAATACTCCTTTTGCCACCAATTACATATAAATCAGGATATTATTAGGTATGTTGCATTGCAGTTTAATAAATATTGTCTACATGCAATGTTAATCACAAATAAAAGTATTCCCCAGGTTAATTCCAATAATTGATGAAGATGCAGAAAGAAAACATAGATAATTCCTAATTACCTGACCTTCCAATCTTAATCACCTGTCAACATATAATTTGTGCATGGGCTTTTTAATAAAAAAATCAGGTTTATTCATAGGAATCTATATAGATAAATTAAAACTTCTGGACTAGCGAAGAGCTTTTCGTTACAGAAAATATTGCCTATTTTTCTTGCAAAAAAAATACAACAAACTAGAGCTTGTTCAATTATTTTTTAAATTATATACACCGAGGACCTGTGTATTGAAAAACCCCCCGAAGAGCCAAAAGAGTACAAAAAGTAAAATAATAAAGAAAATAATTTTTCCAATTGGTAAAAGAGAGTATTTAATATTAACTATATTCAAATAAAAAACACAAAAAATATGAGACTATATGTATAAAATTTAAAAGACCTTATTCTTCATTAGAAATTTAAATAATAATTTTAAAAAAGAAAATAACATAAGCTAATTGTTATTATCTTATTGTTAATTCTTATAATGACAAAACAAAATCTTATATGAGTTAATTTTATATTAAATGGGAACAAAAGAACTGACTCGAGATTTAAAAAAATTACAAAAAGAAAGTTACTCACATTAGACTTGTTGTTCATGGATGTTCTTCGTGTGTCGATATGCGCATATCGCATAGTTTGCCCTTCGAGAAAGCCGCTGTCAGCTACAAACATTGGTCGTTGTTGAACCTCGAAAGTCGCTGAGTAACGGTCGCTCATCAAATTATTTGTTTCATAAAACTATTGCTCTTTCTAGATATCCGCCATCAATGATTATTGGTGAAGGGGCCTCATAAGGCGTGTGGCCTCAAAATTCGTTGGATGAAGGTAGCTCATAAGACTATCTAGTTTTACCCTAAGGTCTAGAATTCCAATAAATGGTTGTGCACTAGTGTGCAAAGGTGCCATAATCCAGCATAGTTCCTCTACTTCTTAAAACTCACTGTAAAGCTATGTTTCCTCAGTATTTCCTGAAGTTTTACTCTTCATTCCGCGACTCATAAATAGATGAGACCCATTTTTTTATTATTATTATTTTTTTTTTGCTATTTTGTACAAATAAAATTATCTCATATGGATCTCTATTGCATTATTCGTCTGGAATGGTTAAACTCTTTGTTTAGAAATTTTATTTTTTGTTTATTTTCGGTGATTTCAACAAAGGGTTAGTTAGAAAAGTATACTCAAATACTAAAACAGTTACTCCTTAAGATCACTGCCAGTTTAGTTGTATTATTACATATTTTGTGTCTGCATGGCGAAAATGCAATAAACTGATTGTCACCCTGCAAGGAAGCGAATTATTATTTTAATATATTTTAAATATATTTCGACGATTAAACATAAGCATTGTAGTTCCGAAATTATTTAAATATTCAGGAATAGATAGGTATTTAGTTACGAACTACTTTTCTACTTGCTTAATGAAAGAAATTGGGAAAGCAGTATTATCCTGCTTTAAACCTAAACTTGAACCTCTAACTTTTGTGATTCAGATTCACAAACTTGTATTAAATTTTAAATACTTCAGCTATTCACTAACTATTGTAATTTAACATATAAAATTTCTGTAGGGGAATAGGACTGTAAATAATTTGGAAATGCACCTTATAAAACATAAACATCTATAATGAACGATATTTATTGGTCAAAAGCCTTGGTGAAATAATTCAATAATAATGGGTATCAACTTTGAGAGCGAACAGGTTTAATGTTTAACATTAGGAAACTACTGTACCATCCCATTTACACAAACAGGGATTAGTTTCTGCATACGTTTCAAGAGTTATTTAGAATTGGTGACAACCACACAAAGGAGTTTTATTAAATTGCTTCTAAAT
>NW_027107227.1:618050-624796 GCF_000696795.3 Halyomorpha halys
GGTAAATCCTGATAAGAAAGAGCTATATCAGTTGTACATGTAACAATACATCATTATTGCTCCTTCGGATTTTAGTTTCACTTACTAATTTATGAAGAATGTAGTAAGGGGGATTTTTGTGATCGTTAAACATTTCATATTCTTATGAGGTTCCTTGAGCCCTACTAACCAAATCTCGCAAAATGATCTTTGTGTGTGTGTGTGTTAGTCCTAGTCTTTAAATGATAATTAATAATTAATGAAATTGAAATAAGGTATTTAAGACGGATATACGCCTGGGGTGTGACTGCTACATTTTTGATAAAATCAACTAATTTGAAGAGCATAAAAGAATCTATTTTTCAGATTTTCTCGTAAATAGCTTAAACGATTTTTATATTAATCAGTATGTAAATGTAAAATTAAATGGTATTTAACATCAAACAGGTCTTATCCAGATTGGAGTTGTCAGACAGGATTTTCGAAAAATCTTCCTCTAAAATAGCTTTAATTTTGTTTATTAAAAAAAAAAGTTTTCATAATATGTAATAATAAACAACAGATAAATAGATAAATATTACTGAATTTAATATATTACTACAGGAAAAAAAAAAGAATAACAGAGACATTCGATCCAAACGTTAATAGCCGTCTTTTCCCGAATACATTACTGTATTTTTATAGTTTGTTCAACTGTTGTATTCTTACCTGGAATAATATTTCCTCCTACCAAAGTCGAGAAATCCTATAATACGAATTTTTATAGCTCGTCATCTCTGATCTACAATTTTTTTTTTTTTTTTTTTTAAATCACAAAAATAGCGATAAATTCAATTAGAACAGAGAAATTTACACAAAACTTGAAGACTTATGTCGGATGGTAAGTGAAAGTTGTGTGATGCGGGAACTTGATTTTTTGCAGTGGAATTCTCGTCCTTTTTTTTACTCTAAATATTTTTTATTGTCTATAGGATATATTTAAAAACATTTTATAGACTAAAAATAAGGCATATGTTCAATATATAATCTTAGCAGGAGATGTGGTGCAAGATGGATTGTGTGCCCAATCGCTTTTCAGATGATGCAGAATCCGGTCGGAATCCCATTGGGGCATTAAAATTTATTTTTGTGTACTCAGTTCGGTTGTGATCCTGGGATTACACTCCTCAGGAATCTCCCGTCCCTTGCCATCTCAAAGGCTTAGGATTTCTATTTGAGGACTGAAAGCCCTAGACACCCGTTGGATGACAAGTAGTTTGAGCCTGTAGTAGAATATTGATATCGTTTGTCAATAAATCTTTATGGAGATATAAAATATAACCACCACTAGCTATTTAAAAAACACAATACTTCGTTTAGATAAAGAACAAGTAGTGCTCAAACTAATAATTTACTTAATTAAATAAGCTAATAAAAATAATTTCAAAGTCATGGTTGGTGTTAACAAAAATAGTTGAAACGTTGACTTCATTAATACATAGATCAAAAACAATTATGGTTCTACTGATGATGTGGAAGTTTAAAGAATATTGTTGTTTATTTTCCCCTACTATCGGAGCTTTGATTCATGCAACAAATCAGGAAAAACTTCTCTAAATCGAAAATTTCCAACTGCATTTAACTTAATGGACGTTAATAATTTCGGTTCTGTGTCTGTCTTTTATTTCATTTTTTTTACTCTTTTCCTACTCATTTCTGATATGCAATGGTAGAAGAGAGGGGGGGAGAGTGGATTGTCTAGAGGTAACCAAGCTGTTCTAACTAAAGTAAGTGGGTCGAGTTTTTTATTTCGTGGAAACGCTGCAAAATAAATGTTAACGCACTAAGTCTGATGCTTCAGCTCTCTCAGCTACAACCGCTTCGTGCGTCTTGTCAAATCCATGTTACGGACACACCAAATACCACGCTTAATCCGATTTTTTCGGTTTGTATCTAGAGGCCTCCATTACAATTTAATAAATCCCATCCATTACTTTTACATACTCATACGCATTTTTCTTGAAATGTTGAAATAGCTAAAATCGGCTCAGCTCAGCAATTGTTCTCAAACATATTTTATTCCCAAATTTATAAGATATTAAAAATAAACAAAATTTATTTTTGTTATTAATTGTATTATTTTTTGCAAGACTAAAGGTACTCAAATAAAAGCTCAAAATTTAAGCTTAATATTTTCTATATCTCTTTTTTTTTTTTTATCTCAAGGAATTTATTATTATCCCGGGAGAAGAGTAGCTTTAAGGACTTTACTCACATTGGGAAATAAATGTCTATATTCTGCTAGTGTTTCATCTGTTTGGTTTATACTTTTCTCTAACTTCCGTTAACACTTTGATGTTATAATTGCTGCTTGTTTTTTTGAACTCCCCCTTTATACTCCATTCAGTTTTAATGAGATCCGAACTTACATCTTTTACGAAATCTGGATTCTTAGCCCCTGTGGAAGGGCTATAATTTACAATTTGAATTTCAAATGGTGTTGACAGTAATTGTAATGATTTTTGTCATCATCACTTTCAATTATATGAAAGAAATTAATACATATTGTCTACTATGAGATAAATACTCACGGGACACCTCTTAGGAGATAAAAAAAGTCGAAAATTCCTCGCCAGTTAGACAATTTGTCACATCTCAATAATTTTAATTTCAAATATTTGACGCTAGAATGTAGCAATACACAGATGCTATTGATACATCTGCCTATAAACATAGTTTGTATTGATATCATTTTTTCAATGCATGTACGAATCACTATAAATTGAATGCGCTATATTAATATTATTTCACTTCAGGAAAATATAATAGGTTTATTACCATGAATATTTAAACCATTGGAACAAAAATTCTCACTATTTGCAACTGTAAAATGATAGTTTCATTATATTCTCCTCTGCTGAGGAGAGAAACATAGAATCAAATACTATTTTAGTTTTACTAAGAAATGGCGAATAAACGAAAGATGGTCCTGGTGCCGAAAAAAAGTAACTCAAATAGTTTCTGTGGCTTACTTAGTAGAAGCAAACACTAATGATGTCCTGCAAAGTGGAGCAAAACGTTGGCTCATAATACATATTTTTTTACTATCTCATTTAGTTTTTGACAGTGCCTGGAACATTACCTTTTTATTAAAAGCAAATAAATGTAATGTAACGAAGGGTTAAGATAAAGAGTATGTTTCAATTGGAAAAAAAATTAAATTCACATTGAGCATAATAAACATTAAACAAATATTATAGGCTTTAAAATATGAATTAAATTACGGAAAATTCACTGTATTTACATTGGTTACTAATTATTACACAACCATATTAAAACTAAAAACTATATGCCTCAAAAGTTTTAGGGAGTGTTATAAAAGTGTTTTGAATTTTAACCTTAATACATAAGTTGAAAGTTAATTCCACTTTTAGAAAATTTAATTATTAAAAAGTCAAGACTGTTTTCCAGTAAACTTTTATTTAAGGAAATTCTTCTTCCGTTCCTTTCTCAAGTTAAAAATTTTCCTAAAATGTGAATTTAATATTATTAAAGGACATTTCTCCCCAGAATAAATATAGATTATTATTTAGTGCGTGGGATTAGGGTTATTTAAGGTTCTCTGAAATTACATAAAATATGTGAAGCACACTACCTCGCACACCTTTCCTAATAATCATTATCTATTATCATTACCAAATTATATATAAAAAGCAATGCAAACCGTTATGTTGTAGAACAACAAGAAGGATAGCAAACTCACTCAATAAGCTTTGAATATGAAATATAAAAACTCAGGACGTCTACTGCAAGAGAGAAAGAATACGGAATTTACTTCATATTCATTCTTTCATTCTCGTTGAACAATGTTTTAAAATGTTTTAAAAAAATGTATCATAGAAATTAACGGTCGTACCGAGTTCCATTTTGTTCCCAAATTGTTAAAAATTTAATTAATTTATAGAGGAATCTTGGGACTTGATGTGAAGCTAGAATATGAACATTCTAAACGAGATTTCGTACGAAATTATTATATTAAATTTAATGCTGGAGTGATTGTATAGTACCTGTCGTATAATATAAACCTGTAGCTTTATATTTGTCTTTATTTTTATAATATAAACGTAAAAAATATCAACAAAAATCATTAAAAATTCCGTATTTATGACGGTCTCGTCTTACCTTTGAAACATTTATTTAAAACGGCAAGAGGAGACTTAGGTTAAAAAAAATGAGGACCTGAAAGCTGACCGGGCCGGGACGAGGAACGCGGAGCGTTGAGTTTAGAGGGTTGTGAGTTCGAATCCTACCTGAATTAATCAAAATTTATTTTAAAGTGGCTCTGAGAAATGAATCTTGACTTCCCTACTGGGTTAAGGGGCTATATAGGTGTTGAGCCTGGACCGTATAGCCTTGTGTCATAAATAATAAATTTATTAAATTTTTTGATGACATTTACAGTATTTGTATAATCTAGGTAAAAACTCAAACATTTTCTGAAAGGAAATAACACTCTTTTACTAAACAGAACTCAAAAATGAATTTTTGTAGACCTGAAAGCAATCAACAATTGACTCTCATTACTTTATAGAAAATGCAATAAAAATTCAAAATAGGGGTATCAATTTTTTTTTTATGGGTTTTCAGGCTATAGTAGCGCTGATGGTAGTGATATAGTGATGTAGCGCATTGGTGGTTGCATAGTATGAAGCAATGACTACCGTTCGAATGAAATTGGGCTGAAATGATTCAGCGTTTGATGTTAGAAATTTTAGCTCCTTCCTCCTCACAGTTCTAGTCCATAAGTCGAGACAGGTTTTAGAATTGTCTTGTAAAGTTATAGTTTGCTCTCTGCGGAAAACTGATATTTTCTGTTTGGCAGTTTACGCAACTTGCCGCTTAAGTTCTTGTTTTAAGTATAGTATGTTGATCCCACCATAGTCTTCTGTCTAGAAATACTAAACGTTTAATCAATGTAGGTATTGTCTTGAGTTGTTGAAGGAGAGAAACTCCAAAAATGAAGTCTTCGCAATCACTCGTTACTGGCGTTGATCGTTCTCTTCCGAAAGCTTGGTCGTTTTTGCGGCATGTGTATCCTAGTTGACTTGCTTGCATTCTTTAATTTTTGTTGCCTTCTCTGTACTGTTTCAGTTGATCGTATGTACTTTCCTGGGCGTCATTAGATTTCTCTTGAGCTTCATTTTCCAACACTGTTTCAACCAAGGTTCCATTGTGACGTTTATATACTTAATAACATATGTAATTAAATTAAAAGTACACTTATATGTAATTGAAATCAATAAATAAGTGTTAGTTGTATGCCAAACTAGCAAATCATTATCCGACAAAAAACTGGCCGGTCTTGCAGTCGATGCTACTCGGATTCTTCATTCACTTCAATGTTCGTCTTTACAATATTTTACTATCATGAAATTCTTGTCGTATGCAAGTACCCTTAGCATTGATAGCTCGTGGTTTAATATTGAGTTACACATGTCCAACTGTCAAGCGTCCAACGTTGGAAAATATTCGTAGCATCGTGCTTAGCCTATTGTCATACTCATTTCATTAATTTCTGTTTATCACTATGAGAATCCTGTTCTAATCGAATTGTAAATCTAAACTCGGAAGTAACAATTTGAAGTTTGTTTTACATTTATAGGGTTTTATTATCTCTTCAAGATCTCGCTGAAATATTCACAGTCTGAGACCAAAAATCTGAGAGAGAATAATACTGTGTAAAATCAGTTAGCAGCTCATTGCTGGGATAATTAATGTGGAAATTATCTAGATCGAGCTGCTGTTTCGTTAATTGAGTTTCTACCATCGACCTCTATTAACACTTTCCAGGGGCGTCAACAGAACTGCTCCTTCATCAGTGGAATAAAATAGCATTTTCAGACAGATAAATGTTTTACTGTGTGTAACTTCATATTTAAAAAAAAAATGTTTGCCCAATGCTTTTAATATTTTCAAATTCCAATCTTGACATTAATTAGATATAACACTGTTTTGCAATCTTCATAATATTCGTAAAACTAACTCAAACTTATTCAAGGTTAGCAATGCTATATCCTATCCTAAACAGAAATTCCAAACTAAAACCAGAAACAACTGTTCTTATATTTAAAACAATTCTCAGGCCACTGCTGATGTGCGGCTGTGAAGTCTGGGGAGTGACTTCCTTCACGAAAAGGAAATTAGTTATGAGTTAGAATTAGTTCAGTAGCGTAATTAAATAGGGACTAAAAGGGATTAAGAGAACTTTTTCCTTGCAGAAGGTAAGAAAAATACACTTAATTAGGTCTTACGTGAGCTCGTAACAAAAAATAGACATAATACTTTTATATTTTACTCATTAGAATTAATGGAACAATATCAACATAAAAGATCTCAGCTGGTATTTCTCAATTCATTGCATACTAAACAAATTTTAAGTCAATAGCTGGTCAATACCTTGCTCCCTTTAATCGATTATACCTCGATCGTAAATATAATAATAAGAACAGTCTTTATTTATATATGTATACATATACATATTTATAATAGCATTATTTACAATTAATCTTTCTTTATATACATACATATAAACCTTTCTTTTCAAAGGAGTAATAAAGAAAGTTAATTAATACTTGTAATGTTACAATTTCAATTGCTTGACTTTCAAATATTTTAAAGCGCTAAATAATTTATATAATATAAAAATATAGTCTGCATTATATCAATGCAAAAATAAAAAATAGTTAATAAAACACATTGAGAAGTAAAGGTAATGGTAAATATACATG
>NW_027107227.1:624921-640570 GCF_000696795.3 Halyomorpha halys
TATATATATATATTCATAGATAATAAAATGTTTAAACTTTAATAAAGCATATCTGAGAAACAATTTGCTAGGTTATGTGTAGCTTTGCTGGACTATGGAACACTAAGTGAAGACGATCCAGTATATCTTGCCTTTGTAACTAAGTATCTTGTTTGCTTTCCCAAAATGATTACTTTTCTGAAGCCTAGATTATACTAGCTTATAGCTACTATAAATTAGGCTTCATATAGCTTATAGCTAGCTTTAATCAAAACTTCTTTTAGTCATTATCTTTGCCGGAATCAAAAGGCAGCAAAAATTTAAAAATAATCTAATATAGTCAGACTTAAATAATCATTGTAATATTTCATAATAATAATAATAATAAAAGTACGTTTTAGCAACAAGCTGTAAACCGAGTTCATTAAATACATATAATAGCTACATAAATAAACTCTTAAAACACTTCATTCTTGAACTTAGGGTCCGATTGAAATTCTCTTTGATTCCAAAGTTTGATATTTTTCACTTCTTTTACATTTCAAGCATCATTTAAATCTGGTAAAGAGGAAAGAATTAATTCAATTATCCTAGGGTCCAACGAGGGCCCTTTTGTGTTCAAATTATTTCGGGGGAGAAGGGTAAAGAAGAATAAAAAAGGCCGGTAGTATTAAAAGCTCTTTGAAAAAGGAAGGGGGCTGAAAAGGGAAAATAAAGGTGTCCTCCCTTCCTCTCTACGGGAGAAATTTCCCATTCAATCTTCTTATTGTCGGCTGTTTACCTTACTGAGGTGATTAAGTAATTTTATGCCTCATTCACTTAATTACAAACGATTGTTTGTTTTAGCTAATTAGAAGATGTTGGTTAAAATTGTAATATTTATGATTGATGTAATATATGAGTTGATCTTAAAATGTCTATTTGAACTACTTTATGAATATGAAGTCTGAGTTGTCCACAACAGACTAGTGAAATTCTGATCGTTAATAGGTATTTAGGAATATTTTTAGTATTAATCATTTTTTGGTTCCTATTTATTATTTCAAGTTCTATCTAATAAATTGAAAAATGATACTACAGAAAAAAAAAATTATTAACTATTAATCATATTAGTTAAGGATTTGTTTGTTTCAAATAAAAATGAATTAATACGTAAAATTTTAACAGTGATGTATGTTTTTTAAAATAATGAATTTTATGCACAATATTACTTTATATATTTTAGATGAAAAACCTACACCGATAACTTATACTTCCATGGAGTAGTATTTATGAAACCAAATAATATTTAAAAATATGACAGGGTTGTAAAAGAAGAAAAGAGTTTGAAAATGGCTAAAGATAAAGAGCTGGAACGTTAATATTTTTTTTCGGCCTATTATCATGGTTGGGGGTCGAAGTTTTCATTTTGTGGGACCACCACTCAATGAAAAAAGTCAACACTCTAAACTGGATCCGAACCGGAACCGCCAAAAGACATCAAATTGGTAAGACTGACTATGACTGTGGTAAGACTGACTAAAATATATATATATATATATTTATAATTAATGAAAACGGGCATAAAAACATAATTTTCGTTTTCATTAATTGTCTAAAACATTATTTTTTATTCTTATTTAATTTTACGTTTCACTGTATATATAGTTTTATTTTTTTACTATTTGAGTTTTTTTCTTTGACTGCACCCACACCATCTTCCTTTTACTATTACATAAGGTCAATCATCGATGTTCTTGTCCAGTCGATCGATGTCCAAAACCTAATAAAGTTTTCAAAATATCATATAAGTTATCGTCTCAAGTCTAGATTTGAAAACTTTAAGCATCTGTACCAAGGTGAATATTAATATTAAGTGTTTATACGAAGTAATAACAACTTTGGTTATAGATTTTTACAATGTACCTATTGACTAGCTCCACTAATGTATGTCCCTTATTATTAGACCATATTGCGACTCATGTCTGCTACCAATGGCGTGGTGCTGACCATGAAATTGCGGAATAATGCACTTTTTACTAGCTTCATGAAATCATCCTTTACTTTTCAGATCGAACTCCTCTCGTTTCTAATCCTTACAATCCAAATTCCTTTGTAAAATCCTCAATGCTCCTTACTTTTTCAGAAATAAAATCATACATAAAGACCTTAATGTTCCCTATGAAACCTATTATTAAATTTATTTATTTAAACAACATTAACGAGTCTCAAGAAAGTGTTTAAGATTATAAAAAACTAATCATGTTTTTACTTTGTTTTTTTAATTAACAAGTTATCAAAACATGAAAGAAAGCTCCTGTGTAACGATGAAATGATTTCCTTTGATAAAATAACCAGCTAATAACTTTCTTTAGCAATATTCATGCTAACATGTTTAAAAGCGTTGGCATCAATTTCCAATTTTTATACCCTCTAAAACCCTATTTAAAATCTTTAAAGGGGCAGAGATTCAATTCTGTTTATATGAATAATTTAAAGCTCTGCCTTCGATACGTTTTCAATCGGTTCTGTTTTATTTTATTTTTTTTTCATTTTTTAAATGTTTTATTACTTTTTACGTATAATTTGTTGGCGATCCTAAATTTCTCGAATTATGTATTGCAATGTGGAGGTTTGTATAACCGTTTAAACACTTTTTTTTCTTTAAATAATGGCCCAAGATAGGAATCTGATTTAGTTTCTCAAAATTGAATTATTAATAGTAATGTATAGCATTTTTTTTTAAATTATTCATATCGCTAATTACCTAATCTGTATTTATATCATACATATGAAACTTAAAATAATATAGAATATGTAAAATTTAAAAATTTGTAGATGGAATCATTTATCAGTATTATTGGAATAATTTATTTATGTATGTTTAAACAGTTGGAGTCATAACAGTCATTAACAAACGGTGCCCATATAAGGCGAAGATCGCCAAGAGATTCTGGGAAACCACGTTACTACTATCGATTCCACTAGAGGCTATAGGCTATTAGGCCTATAGGCTATAGGCTATTAGGCTATTAATGAAGAATCTCATTAATTTAAATTTCACAAGTTCACAACCTATAATTATTGGAAAATTTATTTGAATGAATGGAAGTGACAAAAAAAAAAAAAAATCAAGTTATTTCAATGACCGGGAAGGATCTGATGAAATTTCTAGTGGATAAATATATATAACTAAATAAAAATCCGAGACGAAGGAAATTCAATGTAAGGCAACGCCTATTATTACCTGTATTTTGAATTGGAATGACTGTATACTGTTTTCACATATTCATTAAACGATGAACATTTTATATTCAAATTTTAAATTAAGGATTAGTTAATTACAACGGCACTTATTCATCCCTATTCCGTCAGTCTGCTGGTGTACCTCAGGGTAGTAGCCTTGGTCCTATCCTTTATACAGTTTTCACAGCTGACATCCCAACCCATCCTAACACTATCCTCACCACGGATGCCAATGTCTATTGTCAGTGAACAATGATCCTTACATTGTATCCCAAACCCTCCCATATCACCACCCATGAAGATTGGTGCCAAAATTGGAGGATTAAAGTTAATTCCAATAAATCACACCAAATCACATTTACCCTTCGTCGTAAACCCATGACCTCTTGCCCTACAGTATCCCTTAATAATACCCCACTTAATCCTGTCGAACAGATCCGTTACTTAAGACTACATCTCGACAAACGATTGACATGGAATCCTCATACAAGACTGAAAAGACAGGAAACTGCTATTACAAAATTTACTAGACAAACGGTCTTAATTGCCAATCCATTACAAAAGACTGATCTACAAGACTAGTATAAGGCCTATCTGGACATACGGAGTTGAGCTTTGGGGTTCCACTAAAACATCAAATTCCTCCCAAATCCAATTCTTACAGTCCATAATCCTTCCTAAAATCCTTAATGCTCCTTATTTTGTTACAAATCAAGTCATCCATCAGGACCTAAATTTCCCATATGTTGCTGATTTGGCCAGTACCAGATACCATTCCTTCCATGAAAAACTTCCCAACCACCCAAATCCATATGTTTCTAACCTGGCTTCTCCTTCATTACCTAATAATCCTCCTAGGCGTCTGAAAACAAGATGGTCTCGAGATCTTCTCCTCTAGAAATGTTATTGGAATTCTATCAATGAGTAGATTCTCCACATGTTTGTATCATGTCACCTACAGCAAATTTACTTGTTGTATATGATTTTATATATCAGTTGTAAATAATAATAAATTATTTTTAAAAAAATAAGGATTAAGCGGTCAAATATCTTATGCTAATGATGTAAAAATGTATTAATAGTTTGGTACAAATACGTTTTCTTTGACCCGGAAGAGGCCTATCTTGAGAATATCGTTCATTTTGGGAAATGAACGTCTATACTTTCCTAGTATTTCATTTGTTTTGTATACCCGAAGCGATAAGACTGGATGACATTTCTTTCACCAGTATACTCCTAACTTGACATATTTTTTTTCTCAATTGAGCATTTTGCTCACCTGGACACCTCCTGCGTTTCGTATTGTCTGAGGCGATTACACGGTTTTCACCATTTCGTCCACCTGCAGAAAGAAAGTTACAAAGCCCTGACCGCAGCAGGGAAGACAAATAAGCGATAGCCAATATTCCAGCTAACCCGCCAACCCAGATTGCCCCTTCTGGGATTTTACTAGGTCTTATAAAATATAAGAGCTCATTAATAAGCAGAAAGTCTCTGAATTTAACCCCGCTTTTCCACACTAATTTAAATAATTTAATGTTTCAACATACCTCACCTCAAGTAAGTGTACGACCAGGTCCTGATGTATACACGTATTTTAAATAATGAGCCGAGACAAAAGATTTTAGATCTTTTACGAAAACTGGATTCTTCAGCTCCTGATGGAAGAGCTACAATTTACAATTGCATTGAAATTAATCGAAAAAATGTTTGTCATCATCACGTCAAATTATATAAAAAAAAATTATTACAAAAACCATGATAGTTAAATAGTTGAAAAAAATGGTAGCATGAGATAAATGCTCACGGGACACCTCTTAGAGGACTAATAAGTAGGACCCTCCTGCTGGGTTTTCAATGGTGCAGGCTTTTCCATGTTTTATTTCTCCTGTCTACAATATACGGGACGAATAAAATTGTGTTTGAAAAAATGAAAAATACATACATACAATCAATTACAAATGATTATTTGTTTTAAAACTTCAAAACCGATAGTCAAATTACTTCCGCTCGGTTGGTTGTATAATTGAAAACCACTTCCAATAAAGAAACACTAAACCTATCGTTTGATCAGAAGCTGTATGCAACTACTTGATTTTCATTGGAATTCATATGCACTTTTTAATTCATGTTGAAAAGGTTTGTAAAATTATTTCACAATATCTCACTAGTTCCAACCTGTTAAACTCACGGCTAGATTACATTAAAAGGTAATTAAAACTCAGTATAAATCAATTTTAACGTAAACTGTTTCTTTAGTACATGCTATCCAGCTTAACAGAGCCTAATTTTCTTTGCTGAAATCTGTTAATCCAGTTTTTCATTTTTTAATGTTTTCATAAAGTTCATTTTATTATTGCAATCCGATGGTGTAGCATTTAATATGAGTGAAACTTACAAACCATATTTTATTAGGTTCATATTATTCAGTTCACTTATATAGCAAAAGAATAACTTATTTATGTAAAGACAAAACGACTCAGTTTAATAATATATTAAGACTCATGTCAGATGGTCTCATGACCCACCTGAATATTTTCTTATATTATATTTTTAATCCTTATTTATCTGCTAATAAACACTAACTTACTTTCCTGAAGAATTGGTTTCAGACAAGTATGTTAAGCCGTATAAATGTCTTAATTACAGCTCGTTTTCCTTACTAATGTTAAATAACATTAATTTCAGTTCACAACAGAGGGCTCCTGCTGTGAAACATGGAACAAGCCCCTGGAGTTGTCAACAATCTCCACAAAAAATTCGTAAGCCATAACGTAGCAATTTTAAGTCTAGATTGACTACGAAGGCTGCTACAGAAAAGTTTTATCTATGCATAGTATCCATTTAAAAGTAGTATATAAGTACTCAACACAATAAGTAATCTTGTAACTATTAAAAAACAAGAACAAAAACCCATGGAGATCGGGGCTCGGCTGATTGGATTTTCCGATAATCGATTCTGATAATGGAGATTGTACTTCTTTTGTTATTTTTTGTCCCACTTTATATGCTAATTGACTGGAATGTTCAACCCAAACTGGAAAACCCGAATCCCAAAATATTTACTCGCATTATAATATCTAATTTCAGTCCAAATTGAGACGAAGATAGTACAAAAAAAATAATAAAACCAAATAATTAATATTTGGAATTTAAATTTAAGGCGATTTTTTTTTATTTAAGTATTTATTTTACGAAATTTCGTAACTTAGCTTATGTTGCCTGGTGGCAAGATAGTTGCTCGTGCGACATTTATTGTTATTAACTTGGACGAACAAAATAATTTTCTTTAGAGACGTGCTTAAAAGAACCAATAAATATTTTAGGTGGAATGCGAGGCACGGTCAACGATGTCTTTGAAGTAAATCTGCTAAGATTTTGTAATAGTGTAAAGAAAAATATAAAGACTTATTTCATTACTATTTTTGGAATAAAAATATATAGGATATATTAAAAAAATTAAATTTATTTAGGACTATAGAAAAAGAAACTGCTCTCCTCTGAAACGATTATTAGCTCTCAAGTAAAAATCATCAGTGGAAAAGTCACTAAATTTTAAAGATATCACTATTATTAGTTTAAGTAATTTAGGAAGGTTTTGATGAGGTTGATCGAGAACGATGATTATTTGTAACTCCAAGTAATCCATTACAACGCCTCTCCGCAACAATGAATGCTAGAAGAATGGGGGACCAAAAACTAGATGGACAGACAGAATCAACAAAGATGCGAAAGAACTGGATGCAGCTAACTACAGATAGGCGTGTAGAAGGCTGGTTGGGCAGCTTAAGATCTACAAGGTCCACAGAGCAAAGCGAAAAATATATATATATGTGTGTGTGTTATATACTAACAGTTTAACTCCTAATAATAACTTACACTTATCAGAATTATATTTTTGAAAAATAATTCAATTGCTTCGACATTTAAGAATAACGGTTTTCTTAAGTCTACAAAGGATTTTTATAACTATGTAATATTATTGTTTTATCATATCATGGACCTTTTTATATTTTAAAACTGCACTTTCACCACCATCAGAATAATGTTAGAAGTGATTAAATGCTACTATGTTCAACATAACTTATACACTAATTCGACGATGAAAATGAAAATCAATCTTTATTATAGAACACTTGGTCCCCTAAGAATAACAATTTGTAACAGTATTAGGAGCTTTTGTCAGGCTTCAATAACTTTTAAACATAATTAAATGAATCTATTACAATATTTATATAAAATGAAATATGAACAGAAATGCATATTTATCCATGCTTATATTGTTTTTTATTATTCACTTGTTCACGGAAGTTTGATAGTCTAAGATAAAATTGATAATAAATAATTAATACATCAAATTAAGGCCTTCCTCTAAAATGGTTCTTACTACAAAATTTAACAAAGCTATTCACTAGCATAAAAAGCTCCTATTTAATCCCATTTCACTAGTTCTGGCAATGAGGATAGCAAACATTTAATTCTTAGGCCTTAAGGAAGGCTCTTATGAGCAATAACTGAAAATATTCTCCAAACTCCATCAGTTTTACTGCCATGTTCCGGAAGAGTCCTTGTTTTATTAATTTTTGTTTGTATTTTCATTTGTTTATTACCGCAATAAAGTCTATTTTAATTACATTCATACATGCGTACATTTTTGTGGCTAAACTCTATTTTAGAACAATATTTACATCATTTAACATATTGGCTTCAGACCGTTGCCTTGTTTACCCAAATTTAAATTATCAATGGAAATACCATAATCCTCTATTTTTCCCAAAGGGTATCGATACAGAGTAAATTAGTGATAAATTTAACTACAAGAAGTTATCGACTATTTTAAAAACAGGTTTCTAAAAAAAAAATCGTTTTAATTACTTTCAGGGAATTCCAATATATCAGGATATACACAGATTTTTCGAAAATATCAGAAATGCATTTCCTTGTTTCTTGTCAATTTGTTGAGAATGGATTAACTGATTTAATTAGTGTTTGTTAAGTAAATTTTCCTTCTAATTTCCTGCAGGATTGTTTGTACTGGCCAACCCGTAATTTACTTCCGTTTGTATTAGAAACTATAAAGGAATCTTGATTATCTTAAAGTGATTGCATTTCCGGCCGGCTGGAGAGGATTTTGGAAGCTGCATTATCAAGATAAATTCTATAAAATATTGTATTTTGCTCTCTTAAAAGTAAACTCTGCTCTCTTCCTTTCGTATGTGTAACATGAATTCAAACTATAACAACAAAATTAGAAACTAAATCTACCCATGTCGAAAACTACACACAACAATCCATCAATTTATTATTCCTCAACAAACCGTAAGACCAACAAATGAGACAATAATGATAATAATGGATGTAGAGTAGGAGTTAAATGGGATGCGATACATCCACATGTAAATTACCTATAAAATTATTTTATTAAACGCTTGCAATTCAGTTTCAATGATACTATGACTATTGTTTAGTAAATATTTACTTTCATGTCCTTGAAAGTGTGTTCAGGAAAATCACAAGTAATTTTAAAACATAGATATAACCGACTAATTTATTTGAATTTTGTATTTCCCCTTGCTTGTAGCTGATGCCGTTGATGCCTTTTCTACCTACTCGAAGTTAACCAGCTTCCATGCATGTTCACAAGAATACAATAATACATCAAAATATCAACCGGTGCAAATCAGTTTCACGTCAGGTATTTTTATGCTTAATATTTTGGAAACAATTTTCAGCCACACCCAAATAATATCATTTTTTTTTCGAATTGTAGAACCCTCTCATTAGCACACCGGACTAAATATAGTGGCTGACATTTTGCTTTACTGGATGATCATAATGGTCAAAGAAGAGAAAGATAAAACAAGAATGATTATTGAAGCAATACACAATGGTCCTTTTTGCCAACCCTTGGTGGACTAGAGTTTCCGCCACGTACTAGCCAAGGTAGGAGTTCAAGATTCATATTCGGGACAAGAAATAAATATTGACTGCCCCATGGAATCGAACCCACAATGTTCCGAATAGTGTGCTCTAGGACCAAATCCCAACACGCTCGGCCGTCAGCGTCCGACGCAGATATCATTAGTAAAATAGATTTCTGAACTATCGATCAAGAACATCACCACAGATAAAAGAAATAGAGTAAATAATTCCGAACAAGCAAGAGGGTAACATGGGTCAGTACGTCATAATCAATGCAATGGTCAACTTTAATGACGTTTATAAGCAGGGTAATTAAATATATAAAGATGTTGAGTGATATTATAGTGACAGATATTAATTGCCAACATGTTTTGTTTAAAATTATTATAAATTAAATAACAAAACTTCAGACAGAAATTGTACTAAAATGACCATGAAAAAAAAGAAGAAGGTATGCAAAATAACCTGCTATGTATTGAAAATAACCAGCATGAGGAAAAGTAAAAATTAAGTTAAATTTAATTAAACAGGTATTATTAGTGTTCATTGCAGGTTTTTGGCAGCTCATAAAAAGGCAAGTAGGAGGTCTTTGCCTTAAGTCATCTGGCCCATTAGCGCCTTGTGAAAAATGGCGAAGGGCCCACCTCGATAAAGGGCTAGGCAGAGAAGGAGGCCACGCCATGCCGAACCCCCGTATGATAACTGTTCGTACTCTTATCAATTATTTCTGAGGCTATAGAGGTAAGTGAAAAGCATAAAGTGCCTCTGGGCGACATGAAGGAGTCCATGTCAGCTTATGGTCTCCAATATTAATGTTCTGGTTTCGTCCCCATAAATGATTGTAGCAAATGAGATAGCTGGAAAAAAAGTCAATAGAAATGGATAGTCTCATCTGTTATTCTCAAAGAAATGCATATTAAGTAAATTTATATTAAACCTAAATATATATATTAAACTTAAAATTTTATAGATCTATCAGGCTCTCTCTTTTATCAATATACCTCAATTGTAAATATAAAGTAATGCTAACCCGACTTCAGTTTATAATTCAGAATCCCAGCATGCCACCTAATTATCATAGCCAACTAAATTGGTGAACACGACACCCAAATAAAATGGAAAGGGTATCCAATGAGTAATTATAAACAATAATATCTAGGATACCTTAGCAAGGGGGTCTGTAGGATCTAGTTCTTTATCTAAATATATAGCAATACATTTCTAAGAATTGTAAGTCGGTTCCCATAAGGAACCAATAGAGATATATAATATAAATAGAGATAAAAAAAATAAATGCATAGAAAAATAAATAAAATGCATCTTGTGGAACCCCATCACCCTTAGAAAAGCTACCTGCCGCGAACATAGCAAACCATACTGGTAAATCTTAAATAAAGAAAAGAAATTGTCTATATTTTAAAAAATGATTGTAACGAAACACTTTGTAACTATTTTTTATTATAAATACTTTTTAAAATAGGCATCAGAAGATGGGCGGTTCTGAAAAGTATTAATTATAATTGCCTTCGAATAGTTAATAAACCAATAAATAAGATAAGGATACTGTTTGTTCTATCACCTTCCGAACAGCATAACCTATTATTAACTGTCAATAAATAAGTTGAAGAATGGTTTTTAGTTCAATTTCAAAATTTACGTATGCAGTTAAATGTATTTTTTTTAAAACTAAGAATAACATAAATAGGGATAAAATCAATAATTAATTATAAATAAAAAGAATAATAATATGACATACTAAAAAGTCTGAATTTTATATATTTAACTGAAAATATGTTTTTTATTAAGACATGTGAATGGATAGTCCCGAAACGTCAGGTATGTAAGAAAACAAATAAAAGAAGGAAATATTGAAAGTAAAAAAAATATTCTTTAGTTCTGAAAATAAATATAAATATTACTCTTCATCGGTGGGATCATTACTACGAATTATGGATACACGATCCACATCGTAAAGAGAACAATTATCAATTTTCTTACTAAACTAGTCCCTACAAAGCTCCTAGACTATTTTGCATGAAATGTACCGACCCGTATAATTTTCCCTTACTGCGTTGATCCTGGACATGAGCTGCCCGTGTAGTTGCTCTCAGGCCACTGCCTCCGCTGACAGACAACTATCGAGCTTCTCGCTTAGTCAGGCACATCATCACTCAAGATCCGTCAGTCGAGCTCGTTAGCTGTGATTTTGCAGGCTATGAGGGGAGACGGTGACAGGGCGGTTTCGAAATTGAGCTAAGTCCATCTTATACATAACTAATGCATGGAAGTTCTAAAGATGCTATTTCTATTGGATGTAAAGTATAGTTTCATGAGTTAATTGATAGCAAACTCATTTATTCTATGTCCATCTTTTGGTTCAATAATTTATACATAAAAAAATATTTATATGAAGGAACGGCAGCAAAGCATACTTCCTATACTTTAGGAATATTTCCCTTATCGTGTGCGAAAGCTTAAAAAATTAAAAATTATTCCAGAGAACTATTTTAAGAAGAATTTTTGACCCTGTAAAAAATTATGACCAGCATAGGCACAATATATAATTTTATCGAATCTACCAGGAGCCAGATGTGATACAATATAGGAGACTCTCAAGACTGACTGACTTAATATTTACAAATTTTCAATCATGGAAAAGAAAAATTTATAGATGCTGTATGTCAAAGTTCAAGGTTATTCATAAGAAGATTGGCTCATATTCATACATCAATTCCTCAAATAGAAATTGATAAGGAAATATTTTATTGAGCCCACTCAGATATATGAAACCTTTCAACTTATTTTTATATAGGTTATGGTATTCCAATGCAATCAGATGGAGTTCAAGGTCCTATCAATATCTGAATACCGGCGGCTATATCCTTTCGGCTGATACTGACACGTCCCTTGTACAGAAGATAATGTATTATTCAAAAAATATATTGCATGGAAAAGAGTTTTATTATTTATCATTTAGTCTTCATATACAAAAGAATAAACATATTAAATAAAAATACAGATACATTCAATTAAAAAAACATCTTTTAATCCTTATCCCTCAACTTTAAACTTATTTTTCTCCGATGTTTCGATCCTCAGGCCATTATCAGAATTCATAGAGTTATTAAAATTTATCTATATCTTTATAGAGTTTTGTCTTTAGTCGTGTTTTTTCTAAGACATAATTTGAAATATCATCCTGCAGCCAACACAAATTTAAATTTTAAAAAAATTGTTAGCTTTCAACTCAGACGCCAGTACACTAAAAACTTCTTCATCTGTGCATGAGAATAAAATAAAGATTTATTAGATTGTAAACATTTTTCTTAAATTCAAAACTTCAAGTCATCTTTATCTAATTTTGTTTCTGAAAACAAGTAAAATAACTCCTTATATATTTAATAGTGAAACATTTCTGATACCTAAAATTCTATATCTATAAATTCAAGATGCTTCTGGAAGAATCCGTGATGAAAAAAAATGGCACCGGTAAAAATTTCTGAAACTTTCAAAAACTGAACTCAGTTCACCATTGGTTATTTTGATCAAGTTAGATGATCTCTTTTCATTTATGGATTCCTCAAATGTAAATCTACTTGTGAACGTTAACCAAGTGAAACAACGTACTATTGGAGTAATAATGGTTAATTATCGGACTCAGTAGTTTTCGAAAATAACATTATCAGTTTTGGGACTGACAATATTTTTTGTTGCAGAAGTGACAGAAGTGAGTCTTCTATAAATGAAATAATGTATTTAATTTTAATAATAAGCATGTATTCTCCCTTGTAGCTTAAGGAGGAAAATATTAGTTCCAAATAATTAGAGTAGAACAGTCAATTCCAGCAGGGAAAGTTTTATATTGTAAGAGGAGAGTATAATATCAGGAGCTCAGCCAATCAGACCAGCCCTGCCGGGATAGCCAAGCTCCTCTAAGCTCCGTCTCTCCAATAAAAAATAAAAAGTATTCTGCTAGAATTGACCAGCGTTACCCTCCCAACCACTTCCGTATCTCGCGTCACGAAATTAATAAATTCACAAATACTTTTTTCTTTCTAAAATTGCAGAACGTCGCTTAACAAGTTTCATTCCAAAACTTAAACGCGTAATAATAAGTATGTGCATGGGAATAAGCAGGCGGTAGCGGGGAGAGGGGACCGCGGGCCCCCCTGGACTTTAGGACTATCGGAAAAATAAAATAAAGAAAATAGTGGACTTATTTGATAGATTATTTCTTTTGGAAACCAATAATTAGGAAGGTAACATTATTGATTTGACATCTTCACGGATCACAAAATCACAATCACAGCTTTGAAGGGACATAATAGATATATGTTGAATCTTCGGTAAAAAAAGGTTTGATTCAATTATTCGTCATATACTTATCTTTAAAAATAATGAGAGAAACGAATAAAAAATAACTTTTTTCAGATTCCATTCTTCCTACTATAACTTATGATTTGCCATTTTAATAATTTCAGAATGTTTGTTGAGAATAAATTAAAGAAGGCAACCATCGTAGATGAGGTGTTTAATATATTTGCCAGTAATCCCAGAAGGCTAATGCTCCCATAGAAAACCTCTTCATCAGCTCTTATATTGTTGTATTTATTGTGTGTATTGTATGTATTTATGTACAATAATTAAGTGTAATAATTTCATCAATAATTTATTGTGATAATAGCTCATAAAAAATATTGAATGAATTTTATGAAGTAGAAATAAAATGGTGGGGGTATTTCTTGGAATGCGAAACTTCATATCTTTCTTTTACCAAATGTTTTCGAATTGACTATATATATGAGCAAGTATATGTACGTATGTATGTAATAGGTTGAGGTCTGCTCCCCCCCTTGGTAATATTGTAATAAATACTTCTTCAGTTTCTTTTTAAAAATGGGTGTAGAATAATAAAATTTGCTTTTATTGACAAAGGTTTAGCTCATAATGTCTCATTTAAATGTGGAACAGTTTAATAACTCAAGAAACATTTGTTTCAATAACTGATCATAATTTTATTGTCATCATATCACTAACACGAACTCTGAAAAGTTTTTTGCACGCACTCCAAACTCGTTATTTAACACGCAAGCACTCTATAAAATATCATCATTACTAACATTATCTGTCCAGATGTCTTGATAGAAGTCACGCGACTGCTCAAATAGAACATGACCTATCATGAATTCATATGTTGAAGTACAAAATTAGGCCAAGGTGTCCATGTTTTAATGTTCAACATACATAATACAAACTACTAATTTATTATATTTTTTTATATACTTTTTTATAATTAATTTATTTTTACAATATTTATATCAATATCTTCAGTCAGTACAGTTCAAATGATAGCATGTATTTTAAATTTATTTCAACATAATTACGTCATTTTAACCCCACACCTACCTAATGACATTCCTCATGTTTAAAACATCCGCGACAAAATCAATCCTTATTATATTATGAACATTATAATATCAAAATTTGGCCGTCCGTAGCTCAGGTGGATAGTTGCAGGTCTATCAATCTGAGCTCTGTGGGCGGCGCCGGTTCGAATCCGGCCTTGGGCGTTGACTTTTAAGTGGCTGTCTCACAAAATGAAAAACTTGACCCTCTACCATGGTTAGGCAGTATAGGACTCCAATGAGAGTCCTGGACGACGACATACTTTGACATACCAGGCAAATAGCCGCCTTAAATATGTAATTTGCACAACGTAAAACTCTTCTTTTTTGAAGTAGGCTGTTCACATCGCTAAGCCCTTTTTTCAAGACATGTTTATTTAAACTTAGGTGAGCTCAAAACTTATAATTCCACTAAAAACTTGAATTTTAAAATTTTTAAATACCCAAAAAATTTCTTACCTGTTGTTCAACACGTAGATAGATAAGTGAAAATAACAAAATACTAAGTGCAATAAGATCCTTACACTGAGAACTTTTGAGATTTAATATATGATATAGACTATTAAACTATTATAACCATAAAATAATTAAAGTATTATTTTTAATGAAGTGAAACTTCATACAGTTTATAGCGATTTTCAAGGTATCTCATTTTCCTCATCACCGGCTTCTATGAATTAGGCTTTCACAAATGTTCCTTGTGTTACATGTTCCCGCGAACTCTGAAGCTTGTTAGTTTTATGGATATGGATCCATTTTCC
The DNA here is from genome assembly GCF_000696795.3 of Halyomorpha halys. Taxonomy (NCBI): domain Eukaryota; kingdom Metazoa; phylum Arthropoda; class Insecta; order Hemiptera; family Pentatomidae; genus Halyomorpha; species Halyomorpha halys. The sequence continues at coordinate 640,214 of NW_027107227.1, forward strand.
CCTCAGTAGCTAAGGAAAAATCATTTACTGTTACTCAAAAACTGATTAATCTTTTAACTTACAACAACTCTTAATTAAAGAGTATATTATATTATTCAATTTCAAAAAAGTTCTTACAAAAATACTTCATACTAGAATTTTCCTTATTGTTCTTATAATGCCCAGTTTTCGGTTTTGCTCTTTTTTCCTTATTAATCTCAATGGATTATTCATCTTTTTTTCCTAACCCATTAAAAAAAACATATATTTTTTTTTTTTTTTTGAAATTGATTGATTTATTTATTGATAGATATTACAATCTGCCACACAGTTGTGGGCAATAGGTAATATTGATAAATGATCTCATACATACTAAAA
>NW_027107227.1:640860-647727 GCF_000696795.3 Halyomorpha halys
ATCACTGGTAATGGGCCAGTGGAGGCTGAGCAAGTGCGCTAAAGCCGCAAACACTCAACTAACATATTTTTGATAAACTAACATTAATGTTCATAAACTTTATTTTATATACTTTTTTATTTTAGTTTTAGAAATTTATTAGCTGATCTAATAGAATTGGTCAAGGTGGAGGTAAAAAAAAAAAAAATACTCGGTTAGTTAGAAAAAATATTTATTTGAAGGCTACGTTAGTAAGGAAAATTCAACTATCGGTCTGCTTGTTGGATATGAGAGAGACCTAATGTAGACTAGTAACGTGGTTTTCAAATAAATATTTTGTATTGCTTATCGGGTACCATTTTTGGGCCACCACCCTCTTCTTTCTATTTTATATGATTGTTAAGAGACCTACTTGAAATCCACAAACAAAACTGGAACGACAAGAAACTGCTCGTAGATTTCGCTTGCTATAACACCTACTTGACAAACGCTCTAAACTTCCCATTCACTACAAAAAATTATTGTATACTATGATAATCAGATCAATTTGGACATATGGAATTGAGCTCTGGGGCTCTACCTAACCCGAGTGCATCAAATTCCTCCCACATCCAATCCTTACAATCCAAAATTCTACGTAAAATCTGTTATGCTCCTTATTACGTTACAAATAAACTCATCCACAAAGACCTTAACATCCTATTCTTTGCAGATTTGGCCCAAAACAGATATGCGTCTTTTCATTCCAAACTCCTTACCCATCCTAATCCATTAGTTCTAAATCTCTCATCCTTGACAATTCCTGATTATCCCCCCAGGCGTCTGAAAAGAAGATGGCATCGGGACCTTCTAATTTGAATTAATGCTTGAAGTACCACCATTGGGTGAGTCCTTTCGAAGATTTTCAAGTGTTTGAAACATTCATCCAATTTATCTATTGTATTCATTATTTTGTACAGTTGTAAATTATATTAAATAAATTTTAAAAAATATGATTTTTTTCTATAGAGCTCATATTTTTTTAAAATGTTAATCGATAATTTCACTAATTTCATTCACTGAGCAAATTTCATTTAGCAACACTTCGTTAACTAGTATATTATTATAATTTTTAAAAGGTTTTTTTTTAAATAAATAATTATATTATTAAAACTTTTTTTCCGAGTGCACGTCATTGTAACATTAAAAATAATCTTACATTTGAGAGATCCCAATGTACATTTAATACTTTTTACTTCAAATTTGTTTGTACAATTTTTGGCCTTTGCATTACTGTATGGATTCTTGTCTCTGATATTAACTTATTTTGATACCGAAAAGGATTTGGATAAGAAATTTCTTTTTATCTTCCTGACATTCTTTTCCAGTTCTCACCCCATTAACGCAGCACTTTAACCGATTCTGTTTAATGGACGTGGCGAGAAAACAATGAAGAGCCCATCTTAATGACCTGCGTAATTGTGGTGGTAGTCAGTGGTATCCGGATAATTGATTGGTAGCCGGTCATATTACGGACAAATGGACTTGAAAATTTAGGTTTGATCAAGTAAAGAATAGTTTGTTTCATTTTTTTGTTAATGTATTTTGCTTACCTTTTGCTAATATATTAATATAATACATTAATTAATAATATACTTTAATGTAGTCTAACAATATTATATGCAGTAAGAAGGCTTTGAGAATATAGAGATTTAGTTTTGGATATTTTATAAGATTTTATATCATGTAGACAAATCAATCACAAGTAACGTTTCTTATTATGTGCTTAAGACCAAATTCCATATTTTCAATCACTTCATTTTCAAGTTTTAAGTTCCAATGAATCCAAAGATCTTAAAAAAAAAAAAATTGTTCTGCCTTTTTAGCCGCAGAATTAAATATAACAACCGTTTCTTAAGTAACTTCAGGATCGCATCGCAGTGAGCTCAGGGTTGCAAAGATTTTCGTACAAAAATCGTCGTGATCTAGTTAAACATAGTTAAATTCCATTTTTATCGACTTTCTAACAAACTCAGATGGTTTTTTTAATATATGTGCATGAATCGAAACCATATATGGTTCATTGGAACCAATCAACTTTCATGTTAAATAGATATATGCTTTATAAGATATATCGATAATTTTATCATTCAAAAACATTCCTCTTTATCAGACTTAGATCCTTGAGTTTGTTGCGTGAAACAATACAAATACAAATATAAGTTTAAAAAAGAAGAAAAAAAAGAATATTCGGTTTTTATTGCATTCAGTTGTCGAATATTTTCCAAAATAATGAGTATACTTAAAACAATATATAACTATACGCGATGGGTATCTTGAGATTAAATTTTCTTTTATTTATTTATTGAAATTTATAAGTAAATAAAAAAATACAATAAGTAAATGTGATAAAGATTTCAGAACACGTAATACGGATTAATTAATTTTGGGAAGGAGCAACCCAATGTTTAAATTATAAGATCCTTTGGCCATCTTCTTTTCTGAATCCTCGGAGGATTATCAAGGATTGTTAAGAACTTAAAGAGATTAAGAACTAATGGGTTGGGGTAGGTAAAGATTTTGAAAGGTAAAAGGTAAAAATATGGAACGAATGGTATGTTGAGGTCTTTATGGTTGTTTATTAGTCACATAATACGAAGCAAAAATGATTTGACGCAGTTTTTTTTTATTGTGGAGATTCGATACGGAAAATGAAATAAAAAAACAAAAAAAATATTGAGGTAAAATTTATAAAAATAAAAAATTGAGGAAACATGAAAGGTGACCTATATTAAAATCGGAATGAAGTATAGCAAGATTAAAATATTTAATGGTAAAAATATTCTTGAAAAATTCCATAAGACTTATATTCTCTAAAAATAGTAAACAAGTAAGCAGTTAATATTTTGACAAAGCATTGGCATTAAGGAACAGTTTGTTTTGAAATGGCGTTTAACAGCCTGGTCATGAACGCCCGTTGGTATAGTACAAGATCCCAAGAGGAGAAAAAGGACAGTTATCTCACCCCAATTTTTTATTACTTTAATGAAAACTATGTATAATTACTAGTCAAAATTGATGAGTCTGCCAAGTCTGTCCAACTGCAGGGGGAAACTAACTAACAAACTGTCCATGTAGGGGGAATAAAAAATAGTGGCTGTTTAAAGCGATAAAAAAATTTAATGTAAAAAAAAAGAGAGCTCTATATCTCAAAAAGAAGGAACAACACAAGAAAACCTAAGAGAACGTCATTTAAAGGTGAGCAAATTTGCATTTTTAAAATATGAGCAATTTTTAAAATATGAGACCTAAAAGAGTTATTTAAGTTAAATAATTCTCGAGATATACCTTTTTAAAAAGCACAATTTCATAAAAATGTTGTATGGGACGTACTGAAAGATCAGTAGTGAATTTATTTTGAAAAATCTTTATCTCAAAAACCATTTAACGTACAGATTTCTTCTATTAGCATTCAAATTAAAGCTAGTTTAATGAGCTATAAAGTAGTTAATTATGTTTATCTTCGTAGGAGTAATAGTTTTCATGAGTTTTACTAATATAAATTGATTTATAGTTGTTCGGACAAATTTTTATTTGCCAAATTTAGATCATCTGATTTAGATAATATCTGAATATCATAAAAACTACTACCCCTACGCAGATAAGTGTCATAAATTACTTTATAGTAAGTTAAATTTCTTTTATTTTGAGCGTTGGCAGACATATGTGCGTCTAATGGATCTAGAGATATATTTTTCAAAAATCCAACATTTTATAAGAAAAACTATAAATTAACATTATGTGAGTTTATTTTATCAAATATCATAAACATTACTAGTCCTACAAAGATAAACGTTATTAACTATTTTATAGTAAATTTAACTAGCTTTAATTTGAGCGCTGGCAGACATCTGTACGTCAAATGGTTTCTGAAATGAAGTTTTTTATAAATCAAATTTATTGTCTGAACAACTATAAATCAATTTATTTGAGCAAATATCATAAAAACTACTATTTCTACGAAGGTAAAGGTGATAAACTTTTTTATAGTCCATTGTACTAGCTTTAATTTGAGTGCTATTAGACATCTGTACGTCACATAGTTCCTGAGTTATAGATTTCTCAAAATAAATTAACTAACTACTAGTAGATTTTTAATAAATGTTGCTTTTTAAAAAGCTATATCTCGAGAACTATTGGACGTAAATAGCTCTTTTAGAACTTATATTTCAGTAAATTTACTCTTCTTTAAATGATCTCTTAGATTTTCTGTTGTTGTTGTTAGTTTTTAAGATATAGAGCTCAGAATGAAAAATTAGTGTTTTTTAAGGTTTTGAAACAGGCGCCATTTTTTATTCCCCCTTCCTATACTTGGCAGACTCATGACTATTAATTATACATAGTTTTCATTAAAGTAATCAAAAATTGGGGTGAGATTACTGCCTTTTTATCTTCAAGGCTCTTGTACTAGTAGTTAGTTTTGGTAAGGCCTAGTTGTTCCACAGAGTCATACCTTTGGTATGATGTGCGGATCCGCACCAGTGTGACTCATTTCCGTGAGATTTGAAATATTATCTAGCTAGGCAATTATAATTTGTTTAATAATAGTAACGATTGTGGAGAATGGATGAATAAAAGTAGATAAGTAACTATTCTAATTTTAAAAATAAGGCAAGATAAATAGATAATTATAATAATTAAAGGCTGATTATTAAGTTAGTCTTATGGATGAATTTAATGACTTTTTCTTTTACGGGTTCGTCGTTAGTTAGTTAGGAACAATTATTTACAACTTACTAATAAATATTAGAATAATATAAATATTAGTTTAAGAACTGCCGGAATATTTACTGGATGGTTATTTACGAGTATTTTTTTTTTAATTGTCTTAATATTAATATCTTTAAATCCGCTTATGTTGAGTCCAAGTAAATAGTTAATCTCTTAGAAATTAAGTAACTTGTGACTTTTAGTCTAAGTATTTTACTTGAATTATTTTTTATCAAAATAAAATCAAGAAAAACAAATATATAATTTACAGATACTTTTAGATGATTTGAATGATTATAAGAAGTATCGTATAAGGTGAAAGTATCGATTTAAACCCACAACCTGATAGGTGTCTCTCCGGCCCAGTGATATTATTATTCTACTTTTTAGATCGTTTCATACATTCAATATATGTACATTTAGTGCGGTACTCATTTATTTATTTATTTGGAAATAGATTACGCATCCTACTAAAAATTAAAAAAATTATCTTAAAACATCCAATGTTTGATATTTTAATATTTATGGCACCTTAGAGACATCTATTTTTTTAAAAACATTTTGATGTACTAAACTAATTTATTTTTTTATTTTTAGGTTGCACAACCCATTAATATATTAATAAGCAAGTACAGAAATAAATTCATGTATATTGGACGTATTATATAATGTAAAATGTTAATTAATACTTACCCTTAGACAGAACTCTAACGTTGTGGATTAATAACTATAATTTGACAACTAAAAGTATAGTTGAAATGATTCGGTGTTCAAACTCTAACCCAAATAGAACAGGTGAGGGGTTCATCAGCACATTTTTTTTATAAATAAAGCCTAATTTCACGAAACTTCCTACAAAAGTACCCGAGGGCCCACTAACGATTCCTTAGGGGTAAATTAGTTGCTCTTCATGGACGGCAGGAGGGGGCGAATTCCAGCAACTTAGGCCAAGGCTTTACAACTTAAAATTTCTTGGAAGTCCTTGGTTTGAGAGATGGTCTAATCAAAACTACCTAAAATGTTCAATTCTGATAAACTATATGAGGGCTTCAGTTAATTGCTTCAATGCTTTCCATAAATGAAAAGTAAATTAGGAATCTATTATATGCAAGCCAAGAACCGGTAACTGTGGATAAGAAAAACATGATTCACCTTTCAAAATATGAGTCTTTCAGTTGAAAGATTGACTGAATCCATAATGTCAATATTTTTAGTTTCAATATTAATTCTATAATAATTCATTATTGAACAAATTATTAAAAATAGAATGTAAATTTTAATAAACTGATTTATCTTATATTTCAGTTTTATCTCATACTTTAGCAGAAAAAAAAATTAAGAAGAAATATTATTAAAAATAATTTTCCAAAAATTTGAGTTATCATTATATCAAATAATTGATTGATTGGAGTTTTTTCAACTACTATATAAATTTAAAAAAACAATGAGGACGAAAATAAATATCCAGCAACTTCTGAGGATATTGATTATTTTTTATTATAACTATGAAATATTAAAAATCTATTTTATTTAATTTATTGACTCATTGGCGCTACAGTCCTACAAGAACCTGTGTATTTCTTATAATTATTCTCAACTCTTTATCGTCCAGGTGAATAGAGATCTTTATCATCTCCTATCTCCTAATGTCCATCTTTTTCAAAGTTTTGTTGCATTTCGTCCAGCCACCTCAAGCGGTCTACTACTACTTCTTCTTCCAGATCCCCCCGGTCTCTAAGTAAGAATATGTGGACTGAAACCCTGACCACAAAACCTAGGCATCTTGTTTGGCTCCCTCTCAAAATTGACATCAAATCCTGCAACGAATCGCGTATTTCTGACGGAACTCCATGTTAGTACGGATTATTCATTGTCTATTTTCACATAACGAGTCATAGATACTGCACAAAACGCATCTATCTAGTTTAAAATAGCTAATACCAGGTAATCTAATGACCGTTACAAGGTGTGATGCCTGACACAAATAAATAAATAAAAAACGAATGATTTGTATTGAAAGTACTAAGAATTTATACTTCTATAGCATCATTCATATAAAGCTTTCTCCTAAAAGTTCAGAAAAGTTCTTAGTCTTCCTGTCAACTGAAAATTTTAAAAGCATTTTAATTACAATGACTG
>NW_027107227.1:648393-649715 GCF_000696795.3 Halyomorpha halys
GTAACTTATATATATATATATATTTTTTTTTATTTACATTAATGAAGATAGATTCCAAAATTAGCACGGAAGATGGTGTAATTTTTTTTAGAATTGTATTTCTAGAAATTGGTCCCAGAAATGTTTAGAAAACAGAATTAGTCAGTTTATCAACTGAACGCCTCATGTAGTAAAACGTATTGATCCTGGCATGTTAAGTGTTGATATCGTGTTGAAGCGCTTGACGGTTTCTGCTTTGACAGATGTCAAATTCGTTAGCGTTCAACACCACATTGCTGCCATTCTCAGTATTCATTCTGAGGTACTCAATATGCTCCATACTGCCCCTTTTACAATCATGTATTTATACTATTTAAACAATATCATACTGTAATTTTTCAGTGTATAATTTGCAATTAGTGAAGACATTTCTGAAAGTTAAGTGATGTGCAGTTAAAATATTTACACTTCTACCTGAACTATACTTGAACACTGGATTGCTGATAGCTAGTATATAGGTCTTTCCATCTGAATGATCCATTACAACTTCATTAAATTTTATTTAAAAGTACTTAAAGTATTAAGTATTCCTTACTTAAAGTACCGGAAAGTCAGCAGCTCAAGACCATTAGACGTTTTCATTACCTTAATTGAGAAAACAACAGCTAAGATTGTGACAAAGACCATTTTAAGGATGGAAATATTTTATTTAACTGCCATTGAAATGGCTTCTTCAATTAACTCGTTTATTTGTGCATTTTCTCCGATTTGTAGATTTTTTTCATAGGAAGGAATTAGTCTAGCAATAGGGAGAAAGAAATATTATATTCATTCATGCTGGCCAAATACATCGGGTTGCTACATTACACAGCATACTGATCAATCCGTGACTGGACAAATACATGTTACATATTTTTACATGATATATGGTAGTATAATAGATAGATAACATTTTTCTTCCACAGTTTTCTTTTCCTTTTCTTTTACAATTAATACCAGTCTACAAACTAACTACAAGTTTTTCGATTTGTTCCTTTTTTTTTTTCTTTCCCTTCTATTTAACAACCCCTATTTCATTTTATCAACAAATTCCCCTATATAACAAATATTAAAATATTTAAAACAATAAAAAATTATAACTAAAACAACAAATAAGATATGCGATGCATGCATGCCATCCCACTCCTGGATAAACTCCCATACTCATTAATTTCCATGCATGTGGTGTATGATTCCCAGGGAGTCAAGTATTATATTCTCTGTCGTCCTAGCCCCGTCCTGGACATCGACCCCGAGCTCCTCCATGAAAATCCTAGTTGTGCTGGGAATCGTTCCACGGGCTC
>NW_027107227.1:651168-673361 GCF_000696795.3 Halyomorpha halys
ACTTTGTCACCGAATCCTTGTTGAACTGTAGTTCTCCCGAGAATGTGCATCCTAAATATTTTATAGTGTAGCCTTCTTTCATTGTTAGGATGCTATCTCCGTTCTCAAGGGAGAGCTTCGTCGATTCCAGCTCTCCTTTATTTATAACGATGCCCACACTCTTTTGAGGATTCAATGCCAAACCGATTTCTTTGAACGTCCTCTGTATGCTTTCAATTACTCTTTCCGGAGCAACCCTGTCGCACGCTGAAACCGCCTGGTCATCCGCGAACCCTGTGAGGACCACACAACCTTGGTCGCTATTGAGCTTATATCCATATTTACTTACGAAGCTTTGCTCACACAGGTCGCGGTATAGATGGTCTATGGCCAGGTTGAATTGCGAAGACGACAAGGGGCCGCCTTGAGGAACTCCACGCTTTACTCTGATTTGGCTTGTTGAGTGGGCACCTACGTTTATTTTGATATAAAATAATAATAATTTACTATCACAAAATTACTATTTAAAATGATTACTGCTATCCATCCTTACAATGAATCAATTTTAGATTACATATAATAAAACATGTATCTAATTTGGGAACCTTTGAACATATTAATTGTAAGTAGGAAAAATTTAAACCTGCACGAAAAAAACCTACAGTAAAAATGCCTAATAATAATTAATGCAAATTAAATTCATCACACAATTAATTTGAAAACATTAAATAAAAGTTCTTCAAAACATCTTTAAAAACACCTACAATGGGAGACAAAGTCCTAAATATAACTTAATCATTGTTTTGAAAAATGTGAGATTGATAAACAAAAGAAAAATATAGAAATTAGTAGTTAAATTCTTTTAGTTCGTTTTTGAGTATGGGCGAAGCCGCACCGGACGACATTGTAGTAAAATATTTTTAACTGTTATTAAATCGATAATTAGAATGCCAATTTTATTGTTTTTTAATTATAATGAAATTTAAAAGAATGTAACTTATATAATTCATTTTAAAGTGAAAATTCATTCAAAGGAAACAAGAAGGCAAATGACGTAATTAGAAAATCCATCGCCTTCCCTTGGGAGTCTGAGCTCGTGTTTCAGATGACGCACCAACTTTTAATGTGATTTTAACTGTAAAATTAATAGGTAACGTAACAATTAATAGTAAAATAAATAAAAGATGTATCTAACACCGAAAATAATATGTATTATAAAAACAAAGGTGGCGTAGATAAAAATTAAAAACAATTTTGGTACAATAATAAACGATTTAATAACAGTTCAACTAGAAATATTTTATAGCTAGCATCCCTTTTCGCGGCTTCACCCCCTTCGAGGAGAAATATTGGCATTTGAAGGAATGTGTCGTTTTTTTCCTGATCTCTCTAAAACAGGAATTAATAAAGTGCATTACGCAAGAGAAAATAATTCAAATGAAATACATCCTTTTTCCAGAATTAGTACTTGAAGGTGTCCAAGTGAAGTGGGGCCTCCTGATTGAAAAAAAAAGAACAACTAATAATGATTAAAGAAGAAAGAAAATAAGTGAAAAAATAATAATAGTTAAGATATAGAAAGCGAAAGTAGTAGGGAATAGGGAGGGGGTGAAAAGAGTAGAAGGGACATAAGGTACGGTGATGTTGATAAGGTTGTTGGAGCCCTTCGTACCCAGCCACCTCACAGGAAGGGGATTTGGTAAGTGTCCGGAGCAAAAGGTTGAAGGACGCGATGGCACATACATCATTTTCTTGTATGAAATTGTGATGGTGTCCGCTTTTTTTGTGTGTTAATGAGTATGTTCATGTCTCGTAGTTTGTCTGTGATAAGTTGGGTTGCTGCTGTGTCCTTGTCCATGGCTTTTTCTACATTTATGCTAGCTGAATATATAGCTATGTCATCACCATATGCAGAGATTTAAATTCCGTTAATCTTCCTTCCAGCTATATGGGCAGTATAGATGTTATTTAAGATAGACGTATGGACCGAGCCCTGGAGAACACAACAAGTGACTGGTTTCAGTTTTAGCCTGGACTGAGATCGATCGGCCACTAATCTAGGATCCTATTATGCCGACCAGTTGGTCCGGGAATTAGTGAGATGCTGAATGAGTTTGAAGTGGGACATACAGTCAAATGCCAGTGTACAGTCTAATGATAACATGGCTGTGGCAATGTTTCTATTGAGGTCAGTTCTTGCATCGCTTCGGCTTGGCTACATTGTAAATAACTCAGATCACGCGAATACCCCCAATATGCTCCGGGGTTATGACATCATACGTGTTGGAGTGCTTACGGATGTACACGATGATTAATGTCCATTTCCATTGCTACCTCCTACTAAAGAAAATGAGTAGAAAAACCACTACGATACCCTCCTAAGTGAAGATAAACTTCAGTTTGTGAATCTGTAAGATGAAACTTGGTTTAAAGGAGCTTAGCAACCGGTTGAGTGATGTTCGGCAACCCTATCGAAGGTAAAGACTAGCAAATTTCCGGGACCATGACGTCAGAAAGAAGATGGAGCAAGCCCGTAAGGCTACCCAAATGCTGTCCTCTCCAGAAATGTCCGACGAGAACAAGCGTCAAATCTGCACCGCCTGACGTCAACCCGGACATACGCTTCAGAAACTTTGACAATGAACTCCCGTTTGTTCTCAAAGGTGCAGGTAGTAGAGATGGATTTCTGGAGGAGGTATCTCCGTGTCACCAGGCTGGATGTTATTATAAATGAAGAAATTCGAAAGAAGATGGATGTGGGTGCATCAATAAATGAAAGAACCGGGGCAAGCCACCAAAGATGGTACACACTTGTGTAAAGAATGTCACATGAGTGTTGGCGAACGCGGGGAGAGAGGAGAGGACTCGAACAGCCCAGAAACACGTGGATGAAAGTAGTATCAAGGCTGGCTGAGGTCTGCAGCAGGATGATTAGTTAAGTAGAACTGCTTGGAGCTCGTTGAGGCAACCCCTATTGGAATATATATAAAGTAAAGTAAGTAATTATAAGCTAAAAAATTACTTTATAATAAATAAGATATATTTCATGTTTTGATATCCGTAGTTATCACTTTTATGAGAAAAAAAAATGTCCAACAAATGTTCAGTGTACTGGATGTATCCCGTGATGCAAATAACCAGTGTGTCGTGATCAAAGGTAGATTACTGAATATTATTTAAAATGTTTATAAGAGCTTTAATGTGGTATTTTTATTAATTTTATATTGGTATGATTTGGAACTTCTTCTTCCTAAATCAACCCACCTACCTTACGGTGTCTGGATAGCTTGGATCCATTCTATAAACCCTTCTCTATCTGTCTACATCTTGACTTCATCTAGAGTGATCCCTCTGATCCTTGTAAGATCCGATATGAGGTCGTCCTACTTTGCTTTATATTGTTTTTAGGGGTAAAGTGATCGGAATTTCTTCCACAGATGCCCGAACCACTTTAATTCTTTTCTATATATATTTTATATTAGGATACCTGCCCAGTCATTTCTCTTACTTCTCATTTGGTCGAATCTATTTTTATCAAGAGCTTTCCTCAGAAATTCTTTTCTATTGTATATGGCTTTCAAACTTTTTAATTCCAGCCTAACTTTCATTTGCAGCTATGAAGACTTGTCTATAAGACGTGTTCAGTTCTTTTCTGTTTTTAATTCCACTTTTACCAAATACGATGTTACATAGTTGGTGGTACATGTTTATTGTTTTCCTTTTGCGCTGGTCTCGGAATCCAATTCCCCATCGTTACTAATTTTGACTATTGGATATTGATACACATCAACCTATTCCTGATTCAAGCCTTCACAAATCACCTTTTCTTGTTCTTTTGAACCACTTTTAGACACAAACATGCGCTTAGATTTAGTTGAGTTGATAGTCAACTTTTTCGGCTCAGAGCTTCCTCTCGCAATTGAAAACTCAGTATGATAAATTTGATATTTTGTAAAGAGCGAAGCTGAAAACCCTAATCTAAAAATAGTAAATGATCATTTTTATAGCTAAAAAAAATTACTATCACAGTAACGGCTCAATTTTAGTCGTTGAAACAGCAACTGCCAATGAAAAAAAATGTTTGGACTAAATGATATAATAATAATAATGTGTATATCGTCCGGGAAAACCAAAAGGGACTTTTTCGTGGAAAGATTCTACTAATGGATACTGTGTTGTTATTGTTATACAATATTTGTCCGACGACGCATACTATAAAATATGTATTTATCTTTTGATAAGAAAATATTTGCGAAAAAATTAAGGGCATCATGTTTACGATCGGGATGAACTGGCTAAGGTTATTAGCTCTTGTTTGGCTAGATCATCAGGGCAGGTATTGATATAGGAGCCTAACTACATTATTAACTTTGGTGGCGCCTAAACACACCCCACTACATCCCTCACAAATTAACAAATAACACCATCCGCGTAATATAAACACTAATTATAATGACCCGATCATCACACTATGTAGCTGAAAACACGGTTTAACTACAGGGAAAAGTTGAAAAATATTTCCCTGCTATCTAAAAAATCTTCCTTATCTTAATAAATAAAAAAATTTGTTTCAATTACATTCAACTATACTGAAAATTTTTCTTTTTATCACTTTCCACCTGTTTATGTGGTCAACCAAAACTAGAGGTAAAAAGAAAGTGGCAAAACGAAAATAAATTTATTTGTTGTGTTTTAAAAAATTGTATTTTGGATGCATTAAAATTAAAATTATTGCGTTGTGGGAAAAAAACTATGGATTTATTAATAATCATTTGTAATTCACCTTATCAATTTTCATTTCATATGCTATTTTATTTATGTATTTCATTTCAGTATAAATAAAATAGCACATGAAAGTGTTTGAATGAACAATCAAACATTTCAATTTGGAGTGACGTTACTATTTGTTTAAAAAAATACATCTTGAACTAATCTAAAAAGTAAACCACTGGCACCCTTTCTGTTGTTACAATTATTATTACTGTAAATTATAGTTAATTTTACAATTTATATGTAGAACCTGTGTATATAAAATAGGAACACTATTTTCTTCTTGTCTATGCACGTTTACCACTCGTTGAGTATTTAGGCGTAAGAATAAACGCATAATTTAAAATTCCTCCATTTTGGACCTATTTATCTCTAATCTTCTGAACCAAGCGCTCAGGGCCCTCACCACAGCCCGCTCAGCAATCATGTCCTCAAGTCCTAAGTTGTGGAAAATAAATGTTTTACATCAAAAATATAAATGAAAGCTAATGTTTGTCACCACAAACCATAATTGATTTTGAACGTAAAAAAGACATTACGGACAATTTTTAAAAAGTAAAACAACTATACAAAAAAAAAACACATTAAAATTTGAAGTCAATTAGCACCAACTTGATGTAGTAAAGTTGAGACCCATCAAAATACTCGATCATTGTATTTTTGGCTTTAGACTTGACCAAGCACTTAAATGTAACTTTCCACTCAGGCGATTAAAGTCCTCTCTATTCACTCATTATTCTCGCTTACATTATCACTTTTATCTCTATCTAAGTTTAACTTAATTTCCCACCTACCCCGCACTGATTAAATTAGCTTATAACAAATTTCGTAATGAATGGAAGAACGCTGTAAAGTTCTTTAATTAGGTCCTATTAAAATACCTTACTTAACGGCCATCACATTCACAGTTCCGTTATTATCCCGCGAGTCTCAAGCTTAAACTTTGCACTTGTTTAATACTAAATTAGTATTAGGAAGGTCTGGCAAGATAGTGCTGGGTTCAAATTAGAAAATCGATACGAATATAGAATTTGGGTTAAGATTATTGGAAATGATTAGATTAGTAATTGCGTTAAAAAAAGAAAATCTGTCAATACCCAATGATTTTAACACTTTTTACGCTATCGATGTATTATTAACTTTCTAGTTTCACTATTTCTATAGTGAGACAATGTTATTGGCCTATTCGGACATAAAACAAAGAAGAGGTAAGGGGAATAATGAAAAATAAAGAAGACATCTTTTGCGAATGGTAAGTCAATGGCCAGTGAGCAGATTAAACACTGGAAACGAAGATTGGAATCGAAAATTGATCAAATTCTAGGAGTTATCTGAAAGAGGTATTAAAATACCTTTAACAAACGATCTAAAGTCATAAAAAGCACAGTTGGGAAGATTATTAAAACACTATTTTAAAATTAAATGAAGGAAGGAAACAATATTTTCCCCTCACTTTTTCATCTTCATACAATGAATTTGCTCACTTTTGTTTCATTCAGATCATTTGTATTTCTGTTGTTTGTTTTTTTCATTGTATTACAGTACTTGGCAGAGTATATCGTGCTTCTAGCAGGATTAAAGCCGGCATCGGCAGTACTGCACCCAGCACAATAAATTACACACAAAGGTCTATACAGTCGTCACTTACTCCTCTCTAGACTGATGGACTAGCCCTCCTGGGAGAGTTGTTCCAGAGGGTACAGGGGAAAAACGAAGAATAGCAGTCCCCAGCCGCTGAGATAGTACAGGGGCCCGCTCCTCTTAACCCAGAAGGAGCGGCTTCTCTATCAGTTCATTGTAAAAGTTCGGACGTTGTAGTAGTCCCAATTGTTGACTGGATGGGACCCTGCTGCACGTTCCGGAGTAGCACCTCCGAGGCCACTGGACTCCACTCAAGGGAGCTAGCTTTTTCGGCGTGGTGGAGTTGAGAGCTGGAATGGCTGCACACCTACTTTAACACCATTCCAGACCTTTTCAAAACAAAACACTATGGATGATTTAAAAGAAGAGCAGCCGAAAGTGCCAGCTGCGATGGAAGTAGATAGAGAGCGGTCTTCCCAGACCGAAATCACAGAAGAAGACATAAGCTGTGAAGAGGGGAGTGGTTGGCTGCCAAGCCCAGGCCTGACCAGTGCGGCCCCACCAACTCCCCTCTAGCCTTCCATGTCAAAGGGAGGACTCAAGTGATGAGTCCACTGTACTTCAGTCAACCTTGTCGATTGAATCAGAATAAGGAAGGCTACAGCTAATGAGACACAATAAGGTTGACCCGAACAGCATGATGCCCAGAGTGGAAGGAGAGGTGTCAAAGGATGCCAAAATAGACAGGGCAAAACAAATGAAGAAGCTGTATAGAAACAGAAAAAGGAGGGAGGAGGCCTTACAAAGAAAACCCGAAAGGGAGGCTATCAGACTTAGGCGCCAGGCTCCTTCTTTTGTACAGGCTACCAAAAGGCAGCCTAAAAGTACTGGGCGCCCGAAGGGACGCTTTCCCTTGGCTGTGACCGGGGTGGGCGGACCAGTGAAAGCGCTGGAATCGATTTGGGAGGGGGACGAAGGGGAGGCTATGTCTTCCACGCCCTTCTCTCGACGCAAGGAGAGCAAGGCGCCTATCTCAAGAGTGGGCCTTCTCCAAGTCCGTGCTAAAAGACAGAGACCAGTGGACACTACCGACACCCGCCGGCAGGACAAGAAGGGGGTCAAATCGGTGAGCCTGTCGCTGGACCTTCTACTCTGCAGGAAGGAAAACTCAAGACTTACATAAAGCACCGCAGAGAGTTCTCCAGATGTCATTATGGAGAGCGAAAAGGTTGCCTCTATTACACAGGAGGAAGCCCTATTTATTTGAAGGCTCCTCATCTCGATCTCAGAGCCACGTCCTAGGAGGAGACCACTGGCGTTCGACAACTCCGGACTCCAGGCGGATCCAGGTTGGTTTCTCCTCACATGTTCTAACGAGGAAACGAGAGACTGGCTTCTCGAATGGGTAACTTCCACAGACCGAAGGTTTGTGGTGAGGCGGTCCGCTGAGGCTCCATGGCCCACTAAAATTGTTCTTGAGTTGGGAGCCGAGGTGATCGAACCCGGCAGATTGGTCCAGCTTCTCGAGTACCAGAACGAGGAGCTGGTAGGAACTGATCAGTGACAGTTTGTGGGTGCAGAAGGCGATCCAGACCACCTTAGAGCAATATTCAAGGTGTCGCGTAACACGATCGCCTGGTTTGAAGCTAATGATTGGCGGCTGAGGTACGAGTTGGTTCGACTGACCGTATGGAGAGCGCCGGTCTATTCAACAAAGAGCAGCCACCTCCCCCCCCCCCTCAGGAGGAGCAAAGGAAGGATAAGCGCCAATAGGTGCTAGCCTTTCCTATATTCCTCCTCATCTGCCACATCGATGGTCAAGGTAAGACAAATTAATATTCAACACAATAAGTCAGCTACTGCAGAATTAGCCAAGTCACTTTCGGGGGTCAAATCGACCCTCGTAATAATCCAAGAACCTTACTGTTATAGAGGGACTATTAGAGGATTAGGGGGTATAGACGGAAGGATAATCCGCCCAACCCCATGTGAAGACCACCCGAGGACTTGCATCTTGCAGGGTCTCCAATTACCTTCAGGTGATGCCTCAACCTCAGCTTAATACCAAAGACCTCACGACCATAGTACTAAACATCAAGGTTTGTATTAATAAGATTAAATTGTTAGTAGGATCTGTTTATGTCTCTCATAGCTTAGATCCACCCTACCAATACTTAGAAAGACCTCTCCAGTACACAAAGAAGGTAGATTTAACACTGTTAATTGGCGGAGATATTAATGATCACCACCTTTTGTGGGAAAGAACAGATACCAATGAGCGAAGCGAAGCCTTGCTGGAATTTTTAGCCTCAATAGACTTAAAAATACTTAACAGAGGAGGCGAAGCAACCTTTGTTATAAGAGCTGGGGGCGAGGTTTTTGATATTACGCTGCCCTCAAGCAGGATTAAAAGCCTTTGTAGAGACCGGAGGGTCACCTCAGACATAACACTGTCTGACCACAGGTTGATCTCATTTAAGATTATAGTTGAGAAATCTCTACTCACATTGAAGAGAAACCCGAAAAATACAGACTGGGGTCTCTTCAGAGAGAGGCTGGTAGGCGGCTCACCCTATGCGGAGGAAAGACTTTCCAGATCACAACTAGACATTGAATCTAGCCTACTTGAAAGAATGGTTATATCAGCCTATGAGGAGGATTGTCTATTGAAAAGGGAGCCTAGTAAAAAAGTCAGATGGTAGTCAATCGAATTGACTAAACTACAAAAAGACACAAGAAAAGCCTATTATAAAGCTTATAAAACAAAGTTAGAGACGGACTGGAATGTATACCGGACTCCCTCCAATAAGTATAAAAGAGAATTACGCAGATATAAACGAGATGGCTGGTGGAAGTTCTGCAGCAACTTAGAAAGCACGCTGGAAGCCTCTCGTTTAATGAAGTTATTAGGAAGCAATGGTCAACAGCAACTAGGTGCATTAAGGAAACCAGATGGGAAGTGGACCTCTAGTTTAGAGGAAACTTTGTCCCATTTAATGGACACACACTTTCTAGGTTGCCAGCACAGAACAATAGACAACCCTCCAAACATGAATTCCTTTCAGAGAGGCTAATGAGAAGGAGTTGGTATTAGCGGAGTCTATCGTTAAGGACGGGGCCATTAAGTGGACAGTGGTAGAGTTCAAGCCTTACAAGGCCCTAGGAACGGACGGTATTCTCCTATGTATGCTCCAGGATGGTCTTATTATCCTACTCCTCGGATTAGGGCTCTTCTTACAGCCTCTCTACCATTAGGATATATACCAGAGACTTGGAATAAATGACTAATAGCTTTCATTCCTAATATTGGGAAGGAGGACTAAAGGGACGCTAAAGCGTATTGAACCATTAGTTTATCCTCCTTCCTATTTAAGATCCAGGAGAAGTCGGTGGCAGCACCTAGAGTCACCTCTAATTTAGTAAGAGAGTGTAAAAAAGCCTTAGAATCACTAGCGTGCTTAAAGAAGCTTCAGCTTGTGTGGATCCCAGGTCACAAGGGAATCACAGGTAATGAAAAAGCTGATCTGTTTGCTAGAAACAGGGCTGAGCACCCTCCTATAGGACCAGAACCATTCCTAGACATCTCTAAAAGTCATCAGAGAAAAGTAGTTCTTGATTGGACATGGAGGAAAGCCGGTAAGGAGTGCAGGGACTGTACAGGGCTGAGACAGCCCAAGATTTTAATAACTAAACCCTCTACTTCTAAAACTAAGTGGCTGCTAGGCCTTAACAGAAACGAACTCCGATCATCATTAGACGATATAGAGGAAGGAGATACATAAAGAGTCATTCCATTGGTTTGTCTTGGGGATGGCAAAAAGGACCAATAGGCCCACTTGCTGGACTTGTTCCCCCCACCATTACCAGTATCAGTACCAGTACTGCCGATGATCGAGTTCAAAAAAGGTGAAGGATAAGCTCCAACGCTTTTTCAAAGACATAACAGAGGTCTAGCTTGACATGGATAGACTGAAGTGACGATATTCATTCTAAAATAAATATTATAGAAAATAAAAGAAAGTTTGTTTAAAAAAAAGAAATAGAAAAACTTTCATCTGGGATTACCCTAGTAATTGATATAAAATTAATAGAGCAATTTCAGTTTATTTTTCTTCAATCGAAATTAAATAACACGTATTAATGATAATAAAATTTTAACTGACAATGTAATTTTTTTGAAAATAAATAAAACTATTCTGGATTAAAATGATTTGTGAAAGATGTTAAAATATTAAATAGTTTGAACTAATAGTTTTCAAATTCTCCTTCGTGTAGGTTAGAAGAATGGGTTTCGAACTACAGGGTCAATACTTCCAACATACAGATGAAGTATGCTTAAAGCTCTCATCGCCTACCCCTTTCCCTTACCCCGTCTTACTTAAAACTTACAAGCATTCCTGAGCAATCCAAGTCCAAAGTTCTCACGGTATCATAAATTCCAAAGCATGGCTCCTAGCAGGGGTAATGAATATCGCTTTATATTCAAACTACGGTCGTTCAAGTTTTCAATCGATGCATTCAATCATTTAATAAAGTTTCTAGTCAACAAACAAAGGTATTTTATAAATCATTTTCTGCGTAAACTCAAACATTGATAAAAAACATTTGATATAAAATAGTCACTTTCGATTCTTTTATTTTTATTTTTTAAGTACACTGTTGCACCACCTGCTTTCAGCCCGTCATTGGTCGCTGCGTGAGAATTTCTCTCACGTTAATGGTTTTTTCGGGTCCGGAAGCTGCTAGAGGGAGACTGTGGTTCTCATCTTCCTGGAATCTGTGGTTCACAGTCTCTTCTTTCCATACATCGGCCTCTCTGCCACTCTAGTAGCTCTGGGTAAGTGTCCAGCCTCTTTCTCTGACAATATACCCTTCTCGTGAGACATTATCTCACGCACAACTAAGTGTATGTTAGAGTGATTATAATAAAAATTTGTCTTTTCATGTTTTTGATTTTGATTTTTTTTATAACTTTGTCTGTCTAAAATATTACATTATGTTTATTACTATTTTATAATTATTTTTGATTTTTGAATTTTTAAACTAGTTTGCACTTGCATCAAAATAAGTTTTTTTTATATACTTTTTTGTTATGCTTAAAATTTTATATTTTAAAAAATATGTTCAAGAGCTCTAAATGGGAAATGCGGAAAAAAGTCTCATGCGCGGCTATCCATGTTAAAATCGACCAAGCAACCGATAACGGGTTAACTAGCTAAGGGATGCGGCAATCGTGCGCATTAGGGAGTAGGTCCTAGAGCGCCTGGTTTTGTTCAAACGTTTTGGGTTTTAATCCCACCTGTGGCAGTTAATATTCATTTAGTGGTCCCGAAAAATGAATCCTGAAACTCTCCCCATGGGCTACATCAAGGTAGCCGCCAGGGATTGGCTATTAAGGACCACTAGTTCCATTGGATTAGTTCCCTCTACAAGTTACCAATACCAATATCAATTATCAGCAATGTACTATATTCTGCTTTGTCTGTTAGTTAACATCTACCACTTTCTAATATCTACTATTTACGGTCTACTACTTAACAACTAACATGTTCTATAAACTGTGTAGTATTGTTTACATATCATCAGTTATCTTAGAGTAACTTGTATTGCCAAGTAAATTCCTTTATTTTTATAACATAGAAGTATAAATAAATAGTTTAAATGTTAATGTCGGAAATTGTAAGCATAAATGTCTGCGACGCGACCGATGTATTGTTAGGTAGCCATTTAGTGTATTCATGTTATTGACATGTATTAAGGATAATCCCAATGCAAGAGTAAGTCCTTTTTTAATGGGAAGATATATCCTTTACAGCTTTCTCCTTTACAGACCCAGCTAGGAAATTGTCACTTGAGGAAAGTCCTGGTACTGCATTAGTTCCACTTCCGTGCTTCTCGTTTACAACTGCCTTATTATTGTTCGCGCCACACTCCCTATAACATAATAACAGCACAGGAAACTGTCACGCAAGCCTTGGATCGTCTATCTATTAAAATTCCTGGAATAAAACATAACCACCTTTTCTAGTTCCACATTCATCCCCACCTCCTAATATTTTAAGTATGTTTGTGATGAGATCATTTTTATTCTGAGTCTGAAGTTAGAGTAAAAGGATTGCCTTTTCTTCTTGTGTCTCCTCTTGTGAGATTGTGACATGTCGTACATCGACCAACCTACTTATTTAATTAACTTATTTAATTTTATCTCGTGATTCAAATGAAAGAAAGAAATTTGGAGTATAAGCCTATTTAAAAATTAAAGAAAGAAACCACCATTTACCAATTAACTCCAGTTACTTACTTTCAGATTACTCTGTTAGCGAATACTAAATACATTTGAGCATGTCGTTTAAAAATTACACTCAGAAAAAAATCATTAAAACTCCTAGGAGTGTTGGGTTAAGGTTTTTACGAGCCCCTTAAAGCACTCTTTGAAGGGCAGGAACCATTAGTCGATGGAGTTGGTATCGTAAACACTGTTTTATATCACTGCTATACCTCTTTGCACTTTACAGATGAATTGTTTCTTTTTCTCAACTCCAGTATATTGTTATAGTCTATGTGAAAACAGCCATCTTGGTTACAATAGTGATACAATAATTAATCCTTAATTTTGCAGTGAATCTAGCAAGATAAACAATTTTTATTGATTTTAGTTCAAATCTAGTGGTTCTATCTTCATCCTTTTAGTTTCCATTTCTCTTAAGATATTTTAATCCAACATTCAGCTATTACCAACACAAAGGTTGTTTTATTTCAAAAGTGCATTGTATCTCAACCACAACTTCGTTGACTTCTGTTTGGATAAATTTACAGTTACTTTTTTATTATTTATTGTCTTAGCTCAATGGTTCTAAATCATTAATCTCCTGTATCGTCAAGTAAAAGCTGATTAAAAATTAAATTGAATTGCTTTATTTGATATTAGCCTAGAAAATTATATTTTATCGTCTGTTTGCTGTAGAATATTTGTATGAACCTTTTCTTTCGGATCAATTTATAGGAAGATAGAATCGTATTAAAATTAATATATAAATATTGAAATGACTTATATTAAAATTCTAAACTTATTCAAATTTATTTTATTTAACTTGTTTACATTTATTTATTGGTATATATTACAATCTGCCACAATCTTGGGCAATAAGTAACAGTGATAAATGATCAGAACAACATTAAAAAATAATAAAATTTAAAATATATATATAAATGAATAATAATATTAAAATATCTATGTATATAAACAGAAAAATATAAAACACAACATAATCAAACTATGTAGATAAAGAGGTAACAGGAAAATAAAATAAGTAAAATTTTGAACTCATATAACAATAAATAAAACCACATATACTGATATGTATGGAGGTATTAACAATTATTAGTATTATAAAAGTCCGTCATATGTCTTGTCATACCTGTGCCGGGTATGTCAACAAAGGGCAGTTCGCAGGTAGCGAAAAGGTCCTTGCTGAACAAATCTATTAAAAACAAGTATCGCCTGCTGGCTTGGTCGGTAAGTAGGTAACAAATGCTACAAACACTTTTCTAAGTGTACCACCCCATGTAACGTATTTTCTTGGGCGTGGCAGATGATAGCCAATGGGAAATAAGGTTCCGAAAAGAACGAGAGGGGGATCTGGCCAGGGGAGAAAAGCGAACACAGAAGTAAGAAGACGGGCTAGAGAAGAGGTCCTAAGAAGGGCTTTTCAGAAATGGAAACCCACGGCTACGACAACACTCACGGCAAAGACATATCAACAACTCATTATGTAAACAATATTTTATGGCAAACCATTTATCTGAATCATTTCTATCATTTTATAATTCCCTTTAATCATATCAATGTAAATAAACACTTTGTTCCCTGATATAGTTTATATACTGTTATATTACCCAATACAACCCCTTATTATATTATATAATCAATGGTAACAATAGTTTAAAGGTATTTAATTGGTAACTGGTAAACACACAAAAAGCCTTTGGAAAAGATTCCAATTATAATATTAGTTTTGCAGGACTCAATATAAATAAATTAATTAACTTATTTTTGGATAATTGCCCTCAGCGATTATCCTGGCATCCCTATAAATTTTAAGACAGGTACATAGCAATACACTATTATATGCAATATTTACACTCTCGACCTAAGAGTCCTCAAGCCCACTCTATCCCCATGCATGAGCGGTAGGGCAGGGCTCTTCGAGATCCCAGCGTAGCTCTCCCACCGATTCACAAGTGATAACTTTATTAATAAATTAATATTAATTTGTGAATAATTAAGTATAAATCAAATCTAATTAACCTCAAACAAAAGAAATTTATTGTTTTCTTGATATTTATTTTTCTTTCTATATTTAGCCCCCTATATTTCCTTTTCTCAACTATAATTGAGGTGGGTTTTTTTTTAATAATATACTTATTTCATCAAGTTCAGTATTTGGTCTAATATATATTAGTTAGTATCAATATCGATTATTTATGTTAGAATACCTACTTGGCATTTTAGTAAACATTAATACTCAATAAGTTTAGTGTCAATATTATGTATAAATACTATACTATAAATTTATAAGTTTCATTACACTCTGTTACAATCTTAATGCCAGCTTATTTGGTACTGTATTCTACACGATATATGTATTTTACATCTCAGCCAAAATTTGACTAAAGTTTTAAAACATTAAAATTAGTATATCAATACCTTAAACAATATCATAAGGAAAAAAATAATATATTTTTTTTCTATTTTTCGTTTAAGGCAGATGACAACTATGTACTTTAAATAAGTATATTTTAAATGCCTGACTAACTGAAAACAATTACAAAAATACAAGAACAAATAGTAAGTTGACAGGTATTATTATTATATTAATAAATATTAACTTACATTTGGATTAAATAAATAAACGGATTTGGAGATAGGTGTCGTCATTAGACTCCATTTGTAGTTCTATTTTGACGTCTCTTTTGTCGTGGTTAGGCCATTAACGACGACAAAAGAGACGTATCGGATATTTTATACTCTTCGTCTATTTCTGTACCTCTAGTCATAGGTAGAAGGAGGTTTTCTTCAGAGTTAAGACACATTTTCATATAGAAGAATCAGTAAATTTTAGGTATTAAAATGAATCACCCAATGATATGTTTATAAAATAAAATTATGACCCAGAAATTTCCTCTTTATCAACGTAAGGTACAAGCTTAAAGCTGTAAGGAGCAATAAATATAATAGTAACAGTTTTATGTAAATATACCAGAGTGGGACCAAAAGCATTGAATTATTTTTTTTAAAATCCTATGCTCCCTGTTCTAACAACTAAAACAGCTCCGCATATATCACGACTAGCCCAACCCTCACTCAGTACTTCCAGTCACATAAACCCTCCATCCCAAGCACCTGATCCATATCCTCATAACCAAACTCCAATGGATATAATTTCCATCCTCACAACATCCCTGAAAGATCTTCAAGAGACTATCAATCCCCTCACTAACCTTCTCACAAGAATACTATCTGAAATCCCTCTTATTTCAGTCCACTGGTGTTCCTCAGGGTAGTATCCTCGATCCCATCCTCTACACAATGTATACAGCAGGCATCCCAACCAATCCTAACACTATCCTCACCACGTATGCCGATGACACATGTGTGCTCGCTGTTAATAATAAACCCTTAATTGCATCCCAAACTCTTCAAACCCATATCACAGCCCTCGAAGAATGGTGTCGTAATTGGAGGATTAAAATAAATTGCAACAAATCCCATCAAATTACCTTTAACCTACGTCGTAAACCTACTGACTGTTCTACAGTATACTTCAATAATGTTGCCCTTACCTTTGTTGAACAGATCCGCTACCTTGGACTACATCTGGACAAAGGACTAACCTGGAATCCACACACAAGACTGAAAAGACAGGAAACTGCACGTCGATTTCGACTATTACAGCACTTACTAGACAAACGGTCCAAACTTCCAATTCATTACAAAAGACTGATTTACATGACTGTAATAAGGCCTATCTGGACATTCGGCATTGAGCTCTGGGGCTCCACTAAACCTCCGAATTCCTCTCGTATCCAATCCTTACAATCCAAAATCCTTCGTAAAAACCTAAATGCTCCCTACTTTGTCACAAATAAAGTCATCCACAAAGACCTTAATGTTCCATTTGTAACTGATCTACCCCGAACCAGATACCAATCCTTCCACTACAAACTCCCTAAACACTCAAACCCATAGGTTCTAATCTTGCTTCCTCTTTTATTCCGGACAATCCTCCGAGGCGTCTGAAAAGAAGATGGCCTCAAGACCTTATATTGAAATATTTTTTTTAGAGTGCTACCATTGGGTAGTTTCTCTACATTCTTGTACCATACCATTATGATTTCCTCAAATTTACTTGATGTATTTATGTACAGTTGTAAATATCAATAAATAATTTTTTTTAAAAAAATCCTATGACTGCAGAAAAGGTATGAATTAGATAGAATAATAAAAGTGGTAGAGGGAGAGAGAAAAATGAAATTATATCTTGCGGTTGTGTATTGCTTTAAAATTGGCGTATATACAAAAAAAAAAAATCCTTTTTTTTTATGATTTTATAATTGTCGAAGTTTATTAAAAAAAATGGAAATCAACTTGTTAACTTGATCATCGTTATTGGATAAAACAATAAATATCTTACAGAGGTTTTCTTCTTTATATCGTTTAAATATGCTAAAATATTTTATAGATTCTAAAATATAGGCGTAATCTTTTTAGAAATTCAACAGTATCGTCATTAAGTAAAATTTATTTCTATTTCAAATAAAGAAAGAACCTTGAACAGGAAAACGTTGCGTACATAGAACCGATTTATTTTATTGATTAATTTACAGCATAGTCATCAAGTGTTGTGTGTGGGCAAACAATACCTGAATCACAGAGTCAACAATACTACTCAAATATTCTTGTAGGTACTGTGATTTATTGATTAATATACAATTTGGCTGTCTTCAAACTATTCTCTTGTCCAACCTTAATATTAAAAAATCTGAATTAATATTGAACTATATTAGCATGACAGACTTATAAATAATTAACTCTGTTTTTAATCGTAAATAAGTTTTTGCTCACCACCATATTCGATGTAGGTCATAACTAGAGACGAGATTTCTGTTCAATTGTTCGCTAGCATTAAATTCATCCAAACCTTGACAAAACTTCTAATAGTGAAATCAATCTTCTCTGGACACTAAATGTATTTTGCAAGTTTGAGGGTTAATGCTTTAAATTTGTACTTTTAATTAATTTTATTTTATTTTTAGCCATGATTGTTTCATTTTTTTGCCCATGCATGCGTGGGCTTCATATCATGCGGGAAAAAAGGGTTGAAGGGAACCTCTTTTTCTGTATTGGTATTGTGTTTGAAGAGGTGGCTGAGGAAATTGGTTCTTTTCGAAGGGATTAGTATTTAGTGTCAGTCTGAATGTGAGGGAACCCACCAGGTTTGTTCAGTCAGAAATTATTTAGTAACTTATCCTCAGCATGAGTTTATTCATAAGGGTCCGCCATTTTATGGGCGTCCTGTCGGTGTCAGAGTCCTATATATTGGGTCTGTGAAGTCTATCAAAAAATTTGATATGCCTCCTTGTAAAAAAGTATGTCACAGTCGGTAGTTCGATTGTCATTTGTTTGTGGTCCGTATTTGTTCTTCGTAGTGAAGTATGTCTTACTAGACGTCTAATCATACTGTTTTGAAACAGTTGTAGCTTCTTGGCCGTTGCTGGTGCTATGTTGGTCAGTAAGGGTGCTCAAAGCAAGGCTGGCCTGAGCATACTTTTGTAGATCATTAATTGAGGCTGAGCGAGAGATTAAGAGGAGTTATCAGGTGATTAAGCATGTAAGACTTGTTCCTAACCAACTAGATTTTCTAGTTGCAGTGGTGAGCTAGCGTCAGGTGTCTATATAGGGTGACACCCAGATATACTATGCTGCCTGCTGGTTTCTACTCGTAATGCTTCCTTATAGATTTTAGGTAGAGCGCGCTTGTTTTTCTGGAACCAGGGAATAATATAATCGGTTTACTTGTGATTAACTGTAATATTCAGCCCGTGCAGTTTCATTAGTGTTTGTTTCATCTACAAATTGGTATGTGATTTATGGAAAAATAATTGAATAATAATATTAGGAAACAAACAATTATTATTTAGTTAAATGATTCATGATGCGAGTTTAGTTATTCCTGTCCAATTTTATTACCTAAGGTATTTTCATCTACTTTTAAATTTGCAGGAAGATAGTTAGTTGACGGTATGAAGTAGATGGGAGGAAATTAGTCCGGGTGGCGGTCAATAAAGGTATCAAAATAGTAAAAGAAAACTATTTGTTTTTAACTATTTATTGTTCAGGTTAACAATAAATAGTTTTCTTTTACTATTTTGATACGTTCATTAACAGCCATCCGGACTATCTTCCTCCATTCTACTTCATACGGTCAACTATCTTCTTCTAATATCTAATTTACAATTAAAAACCCACAGGGGGGGGGAAGTATGTAACTACATACCAATAAAAATGTATATTGTGGACAAATATTCGACCAACGTATTTGATAACGACAAATTTCGCCGTATCATCGTTAATACTGGCCCGATTTAGGTCCTTTTTTTCTTCTTTGAGGCAATTTTAATTGACATGTATATACTATCTAAAATATAAATAGTTTTTAAATAAAATCCCTCATAATTTTCAAAATATTGAAAAAATCAGACTTACTATACAAAGTGTGGTAAAAGATTTTTTGGGAATAAAACAAAGTTTATATTCGTTTTAGGCACCTCGAGAAACCCTTAAATCAGAATTTTCGGAAAAATCGGAGAATAAGATTTCGAAATGGGCCTTTGATTTTTTTTTTTTTTAATCTAAAAAATGTAAAAACTTTAATACTACCTATTGGTTCAATATTCCAACAATTAAACACATTAGAACGGGAGATATAAAAGAAAACGTGAGATCTTGTTTCCCTCATTTGAAACCCATCTTTCGCCCTTATAAACCCATATTTCGCCCTTATAATGGCATCAAATGTAACTTTTGTCATTGTTGGCTGAAAGAGTAGCCATTCATCTTTCCAAAGGTTCTATTAACGTAAAAATCGGATAAAATGAACAGGATATTAACGATTATACGAAAAATAGTCGACGGAGGAAAAAACATTCTTCCGAATAAATCGAGGTGAAAAATTTATGATTTTTAATTTCTTTGAAAAATGGCATTCGGTATTTGAAACAACTCTAAAAATGAATATGAATTTTTTTTGGAAAAAAGATTTCTGACCTACTTTACTCCAAGCCTTTCACCTTAATTTTGTTCATAAATTTTTTCTACTAAAAAATCCCGGGATTTCATCATCTTTAAACCTCCCTCTGCGAAATGGAACATTTTGGGAAAAAAACTGCACGAAAATCAGTCCACAAATAAAAAAGTTTATTGTGGACAAAGATTCGACCGCTCTCTTTTACATATATAGACAAGTGAAGACCCCGCTTCTTGAAATAGTACTATTTAGTGATCTTGAGTAACCATGCAAAAAATAAAATCTTTCTAGAGTATAACTTCATTGTTATAAAAAACGTTGATCATTATTGTTTTTAATTTGGATTCCGAGTCAGCCTCCAGTTTTTACTATTATTCAAACAACGTTAAATAAGATTTCCATATATTATTATTATATATTAAACAATGAAGTTGATTTTTGTAGGATTTGGGTGTTTTATACACATTTTGGCTTTTATGGCACGATTTTGGGTTTCACTACATCATTTTCGAACTTAGTCTAGTCATAACATGGGATAAAATAAAATACTCTGAAGGACTGTATTCCACGAATTTAAAACATTCATAGATATCCGTAAATACGATATTAGATAGATCTGCAGAGAAAAACAATCAGAACATTTATCCCACAAAAACTCAATTACCAAGCTCAAAACTACTCACTAATGATTAACCTGAATTTATTTTCTTCCTCATTTTTTGCAGAAATCAGTAAAGATACGATTAAATCACATCGTTAAAGCACTCTATAATTAGGATTTCATAATGAAGAAATTAATAGTACACACATAGGCAGTTCGGCAGTATGTGAAACTTCAGGCGGAAGAATCGCGAAAAGTTTGCTGAGCGTAGTTGACGGAAAAGTTTTCCGAATTCTGGAGCATTTTGCTCCTAGGAAATCTTATTCTGTAATAAACTAGAATCCCATGAACTAAGTACTTTCAGCTGGAACTAAGTGATAAAACGGAGAAGTTCTACATTATTTTCATTAACTTTCAGTAAAAAAATTAATTTAAACAAACCACTACGGGGATATCCCAGACTAAACTCTAATTCATTCTAAGAGTCGGCATGTTATTGCATATCTCCTTAAAATTATTAGTGGATTGTTATGATTTTGTGATGTCTATAAATTTTGAAACTTGGATAGTAAAGTTGCTTGCACCTGTACATGTAAACTTAAAGAAAGTATATTATGGGGTTTTGAGAAGAGTCTCGAGTTTCTTTCAGATGTGGAAGGCAATTGGCTAGTGGAGACAGAGTGAGAGCACTTGAGCCATATACACTCTGGTCATTGCCAGGACTCCAACAGCAATTCACCAAAGATCTCGGGGCCAATGTCGTTTCAACCTTCAAGGAGGATTATAGCGATGGTTGGAGCTGTATAGTGATTGTAGCAAGGGATTAGGATGGTCAATAAGCTTCTGAAGGAAGTTGGAAAATATGGATGGAATAACGTCTAGAAAGAACATAAGGGACTATGACGTCATGGTGTAAGGTTTTGTAGGTTACCTAATATGGAGCATTGACTATTGTTCGAAGGATTTTAGATTGAAAGGATTTTAGGATGAATGAATACGTTTGATATTCAAAAATTTCGCTGTTCCCCACAGTTCAAGTCCGTCAGTAAAGGTCGGTCAGTATTGTCTAGTACATCACTAGATTAGATAGTTTTCAGTTGAAAGATGAGAATTTCTGTCAATTGTCTATATGACTGTCCAGAACGTTGGTTGAGTTTTTGTATTTTAAGTCTGGTGTTTGCGTTCCATGTTAGTTTGTAGTCTAGTTGAAAGCCAATGTACCGCACTGTGTCAGGGTGGGAAAGATCTATCGAGTTAAAAAGGATTGACGGACAGGATCTGCGAAAGGGAGTGAAACTGACGTACCTCTTGATTCGTTCACTTTAATGCGCCAATTGTTACATCATTAGGAACATATGTCTTTGAACGTTCAGGGATGCCAATTCAGGGTCTGAGTGGGAGGAGTAAGTCGTTGTTAGTTTTATTCCTTAAAACTTTTCTTCACATTAATCACCAAGAAAATGCGCGACTTAAAGACGTTTATTTATTCAAATGATATGCTAACATTTTATAAGTGGTTCTAATACTCAACTGTTTGAGCTATTTCATTTGAATCATATATATATATATATGTCAATTTTTGCAGATCTAGAAGCCTTGAGCTTTTATTTCTTTTTTCTCTTTGTTTAGTCCACAGAATGACAATATTAGTTTTTATAAGGCATTAGGCTGGGGAAGGGGGACAATTGTATTATCAAAAGAACCAAGGGATACCGTTTATTAGTACAGGAACCAAGTATCCGCCAGTCATGGCGCCTCCTATATAGAACTGGGAAAATCCCTGACCAGTATGAACCTACAGAATTTGTAGTGACCGACGTTTTTCCCCTTCTCCTAGACCCCATGATGAGAACCATAACAGACTAGAAGCCTAAAGGGCGGCACCCACATCTTAGCTGCAGCAGATCACAGAACAGGTGACCCATCGCGCATGGGGCCCAGTACAAAGCTCAAAC
>NW_027107227.1:673708-679569 GCF_000696795.3 Halyomorpha halys
TTCATTTGCCTGATTCTCATCTTTCTACAGTATTACGAATTTGAAAAAAAATAATGATGATTTTCGGCTTACTCTAATAATTTTAAGTGTTTTTTATTACCTTATCTTTTTTTTTTATTTCTGAAGTTTCGAGAATTTCAACATAGAACCTTGTAGGTCTTAGTCATGGTGGAGGAAGTCTCTTTTGGTTGAGAAGTAGATTTTTAAACCTCTTTCACTTCTTCTCCAGCTCACATAATTATAGTATTTCGAATTAAAAGAAATTTTGTCAGGGAAGTGTTTTCATCACAAGATCCTTACATATGCCTTTTAATCCGTTGTCGAGGTGTGGTTTTTTTTTATAGTATTTTCAGAAAATGTTATAATGTTGTTTCTTATAAAAAAAAATTGTTTACTGTAAATTTAGAGTTCCTCCACTAAGACACGATGAATCTACGATGAATTTCCCATACAATAGATTTGCAGCGAACTTCAATTTCATGAGCAATTTGGTAATTGTTTTGTTTTTTATCCTGGTTTAACCTTTTCATACCCAGGATAATTTTCCGCAAAAGAGTTTCTAAAGTCGGTTCCTACGTCAAACAATACAGAATGTAAAGAATCCGTTATTTGCTCAGAATGGTTTTTATTGTTTGTTCAGCAATTTTAATTTTATTTTTAAAGAGACGAAGGCATTCATAACAATTCGGTAATTTGAAAATAAAGTGAAATCAAATATTTCTACAAGTAGACGTTCAGGTGTATCATTTTATTTGACTCTTCATACAGCTAGAGGCAGTGGATAGTATCAACTTGTTATCTCAAACCTATTGAAGATTTTGTCAGAGTTCAAATTAGATGTGTCTGTTGATATTCGTTTGCAAAAACAATTCGAGCAATAGAAAAGTTTTATCAACGAAACGATTCTTTTTAAGAATCTCAGCGTTTGGAGCATTCACCCAATTAATAAGATTTTTAGATGGAAAAACCCTAACGAGGAACAACACAAAGACAAAAAATAATTGTAAACTACCTTTGGATTCCATTCTGTTTAATTAATTCATCGAACCGCATTTCTATTAAATATTAAATAATTTTAAAATCATGATTATTATATAATTCTAATTGAAATTGAATAATAATTCGAATTGAAGTCTATTCTGTTCCACAAACCTAATTACATTTTAACTTAGAAATAAAATATTGTCAAGAAAGCATGCCCTAACATATTTTAATCAAGTAAATTAATTTTTCAAAGATTAATGCTTTCTTTTTTAACATATAAATATCTTAATATGCTTATTGTACCTAGTTTCTTCATTAACACAGCTGCCAGCATGATTGTTTAGACGTTACAACTAATTATTGGTTCTGCAAACAAAAGATTTTCTAAAATTCTGTTAAACTTTAACAACCAAGACTAATAACGTAGTCATAAAATTATTAATTGAGCATTCTGTTTGTTTACCTTCGTATAAAAAACAAGTGGATACACAAAAGATTCATATATTAACGTATTATGAAAAATTAAAAAATATACAGAATTACATAGAGCAACTGGAATGACAATACTTGAAAGAAATAGACCAAATCTTGGAGAGAAAATTCTAAATTTTAATTTAAGAAAGAACAACATTATATTTATAAAGTAAATAAAGAAGATAAAAATTATAAAGTTCTGATATTAGTTACAACATTTAGTAACAAATTTATTCACTGCATTATTGTTTAATTAATTAATAACAATAAAAACTTGTTTGCTCAACAATGCTGTTGATCTTAATGGTCCATTAAGTGTTGATCTTAATGGTCCATTGTCTTAAAAAGGTTGATTTGTGACGAACATGTATTTATTAGAAACAAAATTTTAGGTAGTAGGAAGATAGTCTGGGTGGCGGTTAATAAAGGTATTAAAATAGTAAAATAAAACTATTTGTTGCTAACCAACTTCGCAGGGCTTTGGCAGGACTGTCAGATTGAAACGGAAAATAACGAGCCAATTCAGTCGTCTTCTCCGTTTCAATCTGACAGCCCTGAAGGAGCCCTGCAAAGTAGAGCGAAACGTTGATTAACGTTTATTTACGTTTACGGTTAAGTTATTGAACGCCATCCGAACTATCTTCCTACAACCTACTTCATAAGGTCAACTATCTTCTGCAAAAATTTTAGATAGATAAAGTAATTTTTTGAATCTCCTAATTTAAAAAAAAAAAAAAACAGAAAGAAAGTCACCGTAATTTGAAATTAAATTTTCGAAAATTTAAAAAATTAAAATAATTCGCAACTAAAGGCAGAATTACAAAATAAAAGAACAAACTATCTTAGTATTTTCATTTATTTAAAGATAAATATATATGTACAAATCCTATAATGTAACTTGGCATGTCGCATCTGTAAGAATGGAACAAAAGGAGAATAATTTTCGTCACTTTATGGTTGAACCTGCAACATATTTAAGAATTTATAATTTTAATTTTCGTGCAAAATGCAGTTGTGAATACAACTAATTAAACATTTACTGTTCTGAATTAGTGTGGATATTCTATAACGTAATTTTGTAATGCTTATTTAAAATACTAGTACTTTTCGGTTTTTCTTTTACGTAATAATTTTTAAATGATCTAAAATGTTATTTTTTTTTTACTCCAACATTAAATTTAACCGGAACTTTTTTTTTATGGAACTTGAACTGGTTACTTTTTCACAAAATTTATTTAAATACATAATTAAAAAATAAATATAATGAAATATTTACCTGTCAATTGCAACAAGTAAGTAATCAATGTAAGATAACCTGTGAGTGTCTGAAATAAAAAAGAATATATATATTTTTTTTGTTTATTGAATTTATTTATTATAACTTGTAAATTGACATCAATTTCTTACAGATGTTAACAGCGGATACCCAATGTTGTAAAATCCACAAGCTGTCGGCTTCACGTTCCACTCCATAGATAAGTACTGCTGAAAATCGCACTGGAATAAATTGATTTAAAAAAAATTCTTTCAATATTTTTTTCCGTTTAAATCTAATAGCATATCTACTTATAGTGTTTATTCTTCTTACCTCATCACCAATTTTGTTACCGTCGAGCAAGATGGTGAGAAGTTCAATGTTGAACTTACGTGCCTAAAAATTAAATTAAAAATGAAAATAATGGCATCTAAAATTCGTTCACATAATATTAATAATAACATTACAAATTAATACACCATGTTTAAGAGATAATATTTGAGGGGCTCCATCCCCATCTTCAGAACTAAAATTGCTAGAATTAATATTACATTATATTGATATATAGAAAAACACTGGAAGTATTTATATACATAACAGAAAATATTAACACAACGAAAATAAATTAACTACTACCAATAATACATGTCCTAATAAATAGGTACAATGAGTTTGGAAACAAAATGAAATTAAAAACGTTTGCCAAGTATATTCGTCAGTACAATCTCCTCTCTCTCTTTTTTTTTTTTTTGTTATCTATAATCCTTTTATATTCTCCTGAAAATTCAGTTTTCTCAAAATTCGTATAGGGTCATAGTGCTTAACAATTTTATTTATCAAAAATTGAAAGTCAAGAGTAATTAAATTATATTATTACAAGGTTTTTAAATGTGCAAATACTAGAATGATAAAAAACGTTTTGATAAAACCTACTGAGTATTAAATACAGAAATTTTGGTTTTGAATTTGGGAATGGCACCGCTATATATAAAAATGTTAAATATTTATAACGATATATTAGTTAATGATTAACAAAATATATGATGGAAGTTGCAAAAGAAAGGTTTGTTTTGAATAAACTATACATACAAGATGAAATTACTACAAATTATATAATGAGTTATGTGAAACTTTATGATTGCTGATTGATATATTTATAATAAAATCTTATCATTAACACATCGAGTGACCCATAAAAATTTACGACCCTTCACTACCTATTTTATATTAGTAGCATGAATCAGGTTTGTCAACACTAAATCTGACATTGAAAAATTATTAATAATATTAAAAATATGTATCCTTTGCCGTCAGTACTTTAGCGATTAAATTGTGAAATTGTTTTACAATGATCTATATTTCTGATTTTATATTTTTTCGTAATGTTAAACTTAAAAATATAATACACCACAATGGCTACAATAAAGTTATAACTCAAAAATCATGATATTTGAATTAATACAACAGGATCAATGACAATAATGTAAACTTTTAAATAGTCGAGTGTTATTTGTTAGCTTCCAAGATAAATTGTGCCATTTTCATTATGTTGTTTTATAGTTTCAGCGAAACTAATGTTAAATATTTAAAACTTCAAAGTATTCATTAATTCAAAAATTATAACATTCACTTGAAGCAAGTGAGTGATATAATAAAATCTAATTAGTATTTTGTTCACTTTTTAATAAATAAATGACGTAGAAAGAGATATGTTAAGACAAGATAAGGTATATACAGTATATCCATACTGACTACAAATCATTCGTTTAATAACTTAGCAAATGTTGCATAAAATTTAAAAGGTGAAGGAGGAATGAATAATACCATAAAGACACATGGCTAATAGTTGAACTAACATTGTTGGCAAAATGTTTTCCATTTGGTTGTTTAATATTATTGCCATTAATGGAAAATATAATATCGATGACCAACCTCTCAGATTTAAATAAAAATGTTATATTTCCGAGAAAATTAAATAAATTAGTTACGATTTTAACGTATCCAGTAATTCTATATCTATTAATTCTCTCTGGTTTTTCTAGACCATTTATTTTATTTAACACTTTTTGACATCACTTAAGACATTTTAGTAATCCAAAATTAAGTTGTTTTTGTTTTATTGCTTCATATTATTAATTCTTGGTACTACCTATCTCGTCAATTAAAACTCAGTACTAGTTTTTATATTTTGAAAAACTAACTTGTATTATTAAGAAATAATATTTATAAATTTATGTCTATTTATTAATTTAAGAGTTGATTTAAAAAAAAAAAAAGATCATATATTGATAATCCTTTCTATTCAATTAGGTTTTCATCAAACAATATTTTTTGAAAATCAAATATCGGTTAGTAAATTAAAAACTAATTAAAAACAATCTACAGTTATCGACTTAGGAATCATTGATAACGTCAATATAAACTTCAAAGTAACGAGTTGAAAATCCAATATTTAGGTAAACATAAGGGACTGCGAGGCAAATGGTTCGACACATGTGTGGGTGGAACTCGCATAATCAGCAATGGTAATGGCTAATCTTTTTGAAGTTGGAGAAAAACTGTTCGAGGCTAGATGACGCCAGTATAGGGCAATTAGTACAAGAGCCGGGAAGCAAAAAGGCAGTTATCTCACCTAAATTTTTGATTACTTTGATGAAAGCTATATATAATTAATAGTCAAAATTGATGAGACTGCCAAGTGTAGGTAGGGGGAATAAAAAATGGTCTTTAAGGCAAAACCTTAAAAAACACTAATTTTTCATTCGAAGCGCTATATCTTAAAAACTACCAACAACACCCAACAACACTAGAAAACCTCAGAGCACATTGTTTAAAGAAGAGTAAATTTGCTGAAATATTAGCCTTAAAAGAGCTATTTACGTCCAATAGTTCTCAAGCTTTTTAAAAAGCGACATTTCTTAAAAATCTATTGAAAGATTAGTACTACCCAAATTAAAGCTAGTACAATCGACTATATAGAAGTTTATGACCTTTACATTTGTAGGAATAGTTGTTTTCAAGATATATGCAAAAATAAATTGATTTATAGTTGATCGGACAATAAGTTTGATTTATGAAAAACTTCATTTCAGAAACCA
Organism: Halyomorpha halys; assembly: GCF_000696795.3. Taxonomy (NCBI): domain Eukaryota; kingdom Metazoa; phylum Arthropoda; class Insecta; order Hemiptera; family Pentatomidae; genus Halyomorpha; species Halyomorpha halys. The sequence goes on from NW_027107227.1 coordinate 679,520, forward strand.
TTTGACGTACAGATGTCTGCCAGCGCTCAAATTAAAGCTAGTTAAATTTA
>NW_027107227.1:679619-683839 GCF_000696795.3 Halyomorpha halys
TGAAGATGTAATATAAGCTGTTAAATATTTAGATGTCCCTGAAGATGGCTAGAAAGGCCGAAACGTTGGACAAATCAATAAATAAAGTGTTGAGACGGATTTGGATATAAAATTGATTTAATAAAAGTCAATTTATAGTTTATCTATAATATAATTTATAGTTGTTCGTATAAAATGCTGAATTTTTGAAAAAATATATCTCTAGATCCATAAGACCCACATATGTCTGCCAACACTCAAAATAAAAGAAATTTAACTTACTATAAAGTAGTTTATGACGCTTATATTCGTAGGGGCAGTAGTTTTTATGATATTCACATATGAATATAAATTTGGCAAATAAAAATTTGTCCGAAAAACTATAAATCAATTTATTTGAGCAAATTTATTTGAGCAAATTTCATGAAAACTATTACTGCTACGAAGATAAACATCATAAACTACTTTATAGCTCATTAAACTAGCTTTAATATGAGTGCTGATAGACATTTGTACGCAAATGGTTTTTGAGATATAGATTTTTCAAAATAAATTCACTAACTACTGATCTTTCAGTACGTATCATACAACTTTTTTATGAAATGTTGCTTTTTAAAAAGCTATATCTCGAGAACTATTTAACATAAGTAACTCTTTTAGGGCTCATATTTTAGCAAATTTGCTCATCTTCAAATGATGTTCTCTTAGGTTTTCTTGTGTTGTTCCTACTTTTTTAAGATATAGAGCTCCGAATGAAAAATAAAATTTTTTTATCGCTTTCAAACAGCCACCATTTTTTATTCCCCCTACCTATTCTTGGCATACTTGTCAATTTTGACTAGTAATGATACATAGTTTTCATCAAAGTAATAAAAAATTTAGGTGAGATAACTGCCTTTTTTCTCCTCTTGGGCTCTTGTACTGGATGTTTCACGAGTACGCTGATATCCACATAACCGGTGGTCAATAGTGTTTGACAAACAACTTGCTACCGGTGTGAAACTGGCCCTAAGAATATGTCACACACTGTTTGACATGAATATGGCTGCCGTTGATACTTATCTGTAACGACATTTATATTATTAATTTTCGAAAGAGTCAACTTGTAAAATCATTTAAGGCTTGCCAGCTATAAGAGATACTGCATAATGAGTCCAAATATTACCGTATCGAGAATTACAGTGTAGAAAATATTATTTTGTTCTGGCAAAACCTAAGGAAATTGTTAAATGCTTTAAAAGAAAACTTTGTCATCCTAAGTAATTTTAGTTGAAAAAATCTGTTAAACTTTTGTATTATATATACCGTAATATAGCGTACTAACACATTATGTAATAAAAAGCTTTTAAAACAAAACGAACACTAAGTGAAAGCAAAACAATAATTATATTGTAATTAATTAATAGCATCAACTTAAACCATAAAATTAACTCTGATGCTTTTTTATTTTATAATCACAAATATTAAACTGATATTTTGGTAAAAGATATAAAGACAACATCCTTCCAACTAGCATTATTTGTATTTCTTTTTTTATTCTGACTATTAGACAGATAGATATTAGACCGTACAGAAAAATAAATTCGTAAATAAGTTTAAAAAGCACATACCATTTGCTATAGGTTTACTGTTTCGAGTGAAAATTCCATTAGTGTAAATGTAAATCCATGTTTTAAATATCAATCAGTAAAACATAATGTGTTATGAAAAATTTAGTCGTAGTGAGTGTTTAAAAAAAATTTTCTATACCAGAAAAAATTAGAGTAATTTGGAAGTTAAAAAAAAAATATATTATCCGTGTAATTAGTGAGTGCACAAAAACAAAGATGATTAAGTAAGCGGAATTAAATTTTTCTATATTTGGACATAGCACAAATAAAAATGGCATCATGAAATAAATAAATGTGGGTTTGTGTTTGAAGAACTCCCTCTAAAACGTTTATAACTAACATTTTTTCTCGTTTAAGAAATAAAAATTGAATCACCTTTTTAAGTAACATATTTTTATTGTTGATACATCTAACCCTTCGTTAAGGCATAAGAAGTGATTCATTGCTGTCGCAACTGTCCGATTATGTCATAAAGAAACTTTTGTGCTAAAAAGCATTAAAATGGCTAAATTTTAAAGTGATTATCATTCGAGAAGGAGCCTCATATTAAAATTTTAAAAAATTATAAAATTTTACCTTCCCTTGAACACTTGAAGAACTGTGTACAAGACACCATAAAACAATAGAATTCATAATAACATGAAATATATTTTCAGCGAGAAGGAAATCATCGTCGTAGTCACCAGGCCTTATGACGCACATAATTGCACTGTAGATCTTCAGCGTATTGATTATGAACGGAATGGATGTTATGATGAGCAAATGAATACTGTAGATGGAGTTGATTTTGTTCGCAGTGTCACAAAGCCTTTTGTGAATTGTGATCAAATCGTTGAAGTGCCACGGTCTGTAGGTCATTCGTAATTGAGCCGTTAAATACGACATCTGATCACTTGCGACCGCCATTAAGAAGAAATATTGACTGGAGAACATCACAATTGGCGACATGTACAAATAGTAAACTATTCCTTCAAAAAAACTCTTGTAATCAATTGCAACAATCACTTTTTCGGTCAAATTTGCAACAACGGCTAAAAAGAGCGGGATGAGGTAGAATGTAGCGTCATATTTTGGATTTTGTAAAAAAGTATCAGTTTTTTCTAGCTCTGTAATTACTTCTTCGAAACCCTGCTTCTGTCGAATCAGCTCAACAGCCATAACCGTCCACATGACATAAGCAAGCATGAATGAAAAGAGGTCGACGATGAATCCTGGAGACCAGGTTTTATTCTGTACACTATCGATGGCCCAAACGCTGTCTGCGAGGAGAGAGAAGATACCAAGAATGAGACAATAGCAGTAAATGCATCGGGAGAACCTGAAGCTTGTATCCATTGCACAGGATCCATGGATGACCGAAGCCGAAAAGAAGATTCTGCAAAGTCTTGTGAAACCGAGCCTTCTAGCACACAGCATGGAGGATGCGTGCAGAATGGGAGCGAGGGCCATGATAGCATCTTCAAGTATTGATCTTCATGAATTGATAGGATCATCGTTAATAATAAAACGGAGTTTACTTAGTGTCATATCTAATATTTTTGACCCTAAAAAAATAATTAATAAAAAATAAAATGACCTATTTGTAGTACATTACTGTATACCTGCTAATACGTACCGTTCCGTATTCTGAATCATTCATAAAAAAACAAAAAGGAAAATATCTAAAATTTAATTTGATGTTTATTCAATATAACCGTACTTATTGTAAACATCTTACGCTGTTTGGCTTTATAACCACAAATTTTGATTTATCTTTAGTTATATATTTATCGTTTATATTTGCCCACACTCAGCGGAGAAGGGGGTAAGTTAACGAAAAAAAATATATAATCGCATAAGGGAATAAAAGAAAAGAATAAATTGCTCCTTAGGCGCCACGTTATTTTTCCCTTAGAAATAACGAAAACCCCGAAACAATATACCCCTATATAAATAATTATAAAATTATGACCACTGGCGAATAACTTAACATGTAGATAACAGAAAACCTAGCTAAAAAAAACAAAAAAACATAGGTACATTAACAAGTTGAAAGCAGTGTATATACATAAGAAAGAATAGCAGAACAATATGTACAAAAGTTTAATAATAATAAGAAATATATGTACACAGAATGAAAAAGAAAAAAAAAGAATTCTTATCAATTAATAAAACAATTAAAACTTATAGGGAATAAAAAATGGTGGCTGTTTCAAAACTTTAAAAAAACATTATTTTTTCATTCGGAGCTTTATATCTTAAAAACTACCAACAAAACTAGAAAGTCTAAAAAAAAAAAAAATTATTTAAAGAAGAGTAAATTTGCTGAAATATTAGCCCTAATAGAGCTATTTACGTCTAATAGTTCTCGAGATATAATCTTTAAACAGCAATATTTCTTAAAAAGATTAATAGTTAATTAATTTATTTTAAGAAGTTTATATCTCGGGAACTGTGAGACGTACAGATGTCTATTAGCAATCAAATTAAAGCTAGTTTAATTTACTATAAATTAGTTCATGACCTTTACCTTCGTAGGAATAGTAGTTTTCATGATATTTGCTAAAATAAATTGAATTATAGTTGTTCGGAAAATAAGTTTGATTCATGAAAAACTTTATTTCAGAAACCATGGACGTACAGATGTCTGCC
>NW_027107227.1:684169-692462 GCF_000696795.3 Halyomorpha halys
ACATATGAATATAAATTTGGCAAATGAAAATTTGTCCGAACAACTATAAATCAATTTATTTTAGCTAATTTCATGAAAACTACTATTCCTACTAAAATAAACGTCATAAACTACTTTATAGCTCATTAAACTATCTTTAATTTGAGTGTTAATAGACAGTCACATAGTTCCTGAAATATAGATTTCTTAAAATAAATTAAATAACTATTTTAAAAAGCTATATCTCGAGAAATTGAATGTAAATAGATCTATTGGGGCTTACATTTTAGCAAATTTACTCTACTTTAAATGATGCTCTCTTAGATTTTCTATTGTTGTTGGTAGTTGTAAATATAAAGATATAGAGCTCCGAATAAAAAATTAATTATTTTTAACGTTTTGAAATAGCCGATATTTTTTATTCCCCTTACCTATACTTGGCAGACTCTTCAATTTTGACTAGTAATTATACATAGTTTTTAATTAAGTAATCAAAAATTGGGGTGAAATAATTGCCTTTTTTCTCCTCTTGGGATCTTGCACTAATAGTAAGCAATATCTTACTCGGCTAATTTTTAACAAACGTCCTGCCCTCTATTTCCACCGCCTAGGAGAGGTTGCCAATCCTGAAAATTGGACAAACTTCACAGATTTGAATAATAACTATCAAGACGAAGTTATGACCCGAGTATCATGATTGTACATTTTTTTTTTCTTCATTTAGTCTATTCGGGCCTAATAAAAAAATTAAAACAACTGATGATAGTGGGTCCATAAACGGTTTTATAGAACCTCCAAATATGTTTAATTAACTAATTTATCTTAGAGCTTCAGTAAAATTGCAAATAAATAAAGAATTTAATTATTTTATTCAAAAGTATTAAGTAAAATAATAGATGCATAATTCTATATCAGGAACTACTAATTAAACATTTGAATGATTCGAGATACTGCCAACAAATTAAAACAAAATGCATAATACTAAATTGAAAAGTGAACTCTCGGAAGAAAACAAGAAATATGACCTCATAGAACTCACCTCAATGATTATTGTAACGTTATTTATTTTTATTAATGGCAATATTCTTCATGCAGTGAGAGTGTTTTTGCACAAGAATCATCAATTATTATTTTTTTAATAAACGTGAACTAAGCAATCTGTTTTATCATGTTTTTAATCTACGTTTTCCCCACTTTGCAATAGCTTCATTCATCATTTCATTTTTAATGCTCGGTCCATAGCTCTGTCAACAACAAAACCCATCACTGTAGAAGAAGTAGGAGAGAGGGAAGACATAAAAATAATACGGTTCAAAAAGAAATTCTTAACAATAGAGACTGCTAACAAAAGCACATTCAGGACCTAGAAAGGTAGCAGGGAGAGGGGGGAGATTTAAAAGCCAGAGGAAACCTTTTTTTAAAAAAACCTGTTGGTATTTGATTTATGTGCGGTAATTACCTTTTTCATACTTAAAGAACACAATCTATTTTATTTTTGAAAAAAGGAACAATTACTAAATACTATTAAAAACGGCCATGGACCGGACTGGACTGATCATAATATTGGTAATATGCAATATCTGGCAAAAATACGCAAAGATTTCGGTTATGAAACCCTAGGCCTATCGTCATAGCATTAGCATAATAACTCCAACGCAACCGAGGCAACGTACATCAGGATCAATGATCTTAAAACCTGGCCAAAATTAAAATCCATAAATTGAGCACAGATTTGTTTTTATTTACATTAACTAATATTAATCCGATATTTTACTTTTAAAAATTCGTTTTTTAATACTGTACTAAAAAAAAAAAAAAAAATATCCACTTACTTACAAAAAAATGTCGAATGTCCTCTTTTACAGGTTTCTATTTTAGTTTCGAACGACCTAAAATTTCTCAAATGGGGCACAGTGGTTAAGACTCAGTCTTACCAAAATAATGTCTGTTGGCGGTGCCGGTTCGAATCCGGTCTGGGGCATTGACTTTCTTTATTGAGTGGCGGGGTCCCACAAAATGAAAAACTTTAATCCACAACCATAGTTAGGCTATTATCATCATAATAATAGCAACTCTTGAATATTTATTTATCGTTAATAGTGTGTAACTATAACATTGATGAGGGTGCTTGCGAAAACTGAAGTACATTATAGTCACTAAGTGTGTTTAATGTTCACATCTAAAACCAGGAACAACTAGGACCCGTTCCTCCTCCCATCCGATTTTTTATTAAACCTTAATAACGTTCATTAGAAACAGAATTGTGACCAACGTATAATGTAGAATTTACTGTATTAACTTCATATGAAAATAAACAGAGACTTTTAAATAGTCATTTTATTACTTAGAGTATTATATACAACTTGTCTCCAATACTGTCCTCTGACAACTCTACTCGGCTTCTCTTCAATACTTCTAGAACTAGGAACAGAATTAAAATGATCCTTATTCCTACCCTACAGCGAAATTTATGTGTAATCTAAGGAGGTGGGGTGTTAGTTCGAATTAGAGGAGGGTTGGCGGATAATAGGAGTGTATTTGTAAGGTTTCAAGGTATTTGGAATGTATAGAGCCAAGGCTTGTGTGACAGTATTTCCGTACGAACAAAACAGAATTGAATCATGTAGATGTGTGACTTGTACTATCCCTCCGTGCTTTAGTCGTAAATGGACTAGGTTTATATGGCTACTGTAAGTATTGATCGATGTAAGTCGGAGGGTATGAATGGAAGAACTACGAATAATTTTAGTCAAAATGTATCAATATTTTTTTCGTTGATGTAAAGCTACTTGACTACATTATGTAAGAGTAACTGGAATAAATCCTAACCCATCTGAAGTGGCTCTTGTTTGTTTCTGTAAGTGGATGCATTGCCCAAACTTAAAGTCTCCTAGCCCCACCATCTCTGTTCTCTGCCGGTAACATGACCAGTAACGAAACCTATGGTGAGAAATTTTACTTTTGAAGATTCATCTTGACCTAACTAAAACTACCCAAATAACAATCACGTGACCTTTAGTTCTCGCCTTTCTTTTAGTCATGTTACCATTTTAAGTTACGTGACCCTTCTATTTTCCCTACCCCTATCTAACCAACCAATGTCTCCTTGCTCTCAGCTGCCATTTTGTACATTCCCACCACCCATTGATGGGCCAGGTACTCACTTTTTTTATAATATAACCTCCCACCACCATTTTGTTTTCCTGCAACTTGGGATACTTGAGGTCTTGGTTGGGGCTGAGTGTACCCGGACTCCATTTTGTATTTTTCTTGTTTATCCTCACCACCCATTGAAGTGTCAGGAGCCCACTTTTTATAATATAACTTCACTACTCCATTCTTGTTTTACTAGTGTTTGAGATACTTGAGTTTCTGGAATGAGCTGAGTGTGCCCGGTCGCCATTGTGTATTGTGTTTGCCACTATTTTATCACAAGGGCCTATGGAATGGTCCGGATTAGCGAGAGTCTAGTTTACATATATCTTTCTTAAAACTCCAATGGGAAAAAGTAAAAAAATAAAAAAACTCTCAAATGAAATCATTTCAAAAGATTTTATGATTTAAAATAACCTCCAAGAATTAAAATTGTTTGCTTAGTTCATCAAACAATAAAAATTTACTACTTATTAAACAATTTATTATTAAAATAATGTTACCTTTTTAGTTTCAATATTTTTTATTTTCATTAACTATACGTAAATAGAAATAATAAAGGTTTTGTCCACAAAATTCAAGTAATCCAACAAAGTCCAGAAATAGTAGATTTTTTAAATATTTATTTCGGAATCATCATCTCACAAAAAATAAGAATATTAAGTTTCCAAAATTTGCATGTTTGCCCCACTGTGCTATGGTGCGACGCCAAGGATTTGCTGAAAAATATTCTAGCCACACGTAAAATAAATGATTATTTATTTAAGATAAGTATTTTCATCAAAGTTTATTTTGTCAGGCTTTCACTTCCAACAAATTATTTAAATAATTATCATAATCATTTAGTTCGGCCGAGAGAGGTTCACGTGAAAAACGCTCACATTTGGGTGCAGTCATCCGTAGTTACGCTATTGTGTTTCCTAAATAAATACACTTATTTTGAAGGCGAATCATTATATTTTGGGTTTCAAGATACTGAGATTTAAACTACGAATTAAGTGTTTTTTTCTAGTTTATGGCATTTACCGGGTGACTACTAGTTAGTTTAGTATTTGCGAAAAGAAGAGTTTTCTCAAGATAATTTGGGGGAAAATCTTGGAACATTCCAGAAAAATAGTTAGCAATTAAAACGTCAATACTTAGTACATTTACTTACCTCGGATCTCAGGCTAAAATTTCTATAGACAATTAAAATTGAAGTAAAGATAAACTGATTAATTAGCTTGAGAGGTGAAAAACATCGCAGGAAATTTATGTTTTCCTAAAATTTGCGAATATGTTGGAGTGATAGCATTTTCAACTTCAAAGGCGAAAGGGCCAATAAAGAGAGAATAGCTGTTAGTAGCACTCTGAAATCATTAAAGCGTTTATCGGGTTTGTTTTTAATTACTTCTGTTTCACTACAATAATGTTGTGAGCAACTTTTATTTTGCGCTTTAAAATTTACATGTAGGAAAATGTATCCCACTTTTCTTTTTTTTTAAGTATTTTAAACTAACAAGTTTATTCTTATAAGTTATATTTATGTTTCTTATTTATCCGTTTGGGCCTGCTTGAAGGCAGTAATAAGAATTATATTTTAATTCTACTTATAAATATATTTTAAACAAACTGAGTCATTGGAGGAAAGATGTAATCCTTTTATCAATCCACTAGAAGAAAATAATTGTATTTGAATGACTATATAAGTAAAAAACATTAATCTGGAAACATTAATTTAATTTAAAATGAGAGTAAAATTTGACTCCCACTGACATCTCTTCTGACCAATTTAAAAGGGAAGAGATTCTCAGGAATAGAGAAAAAATAAAATTATAGTGCTGATCACAACTATATATAGTTAACATAAAGTCTGGTTAGACAGAATTATTGAAATAATCTTTGAGAGTGTACCACATTGAAAGTGACTCACAATTTCTATTAACTATTGGTCAACTCAAAGTAGAAGAAAACCAAAGAACTCAAGACTTTTTGAGAACATATTTCTGGAAGTTTTTTTGCAATGTCATTAATACCAATATCATAATAATTAATTATATTAATTATAATTAGATCAGTTCAGTAAAAAAAATAATTGTAAAGTCTTAATTTTCCTAAAAGAAAGAACCTTTAATTATATTTTTCCTAAAGTTAGTGGAAATTTACTTAGCACTATTGTAAAATATGCTTCCCATATTGTTACTGATACCACTTAACTGAGAGAAATAAACTTTATATTATTTTTAAAAAAATTAAAATTTCTTGGTTTTGGTTTCAAAATTGGTTATGAAACAGGAAAAATGTAATATTTTTAGACTAGAAATGGCTATGACATCATTTAATCTTTCAGTCATCAGTGAATCCTCAACTCAATCATTAATCAATCAACTCAAAGGCTCTTTCTGAAGAATAACAAAAAACTATTACTGATTCCATTAAATGATATGTTCGCAAAAAATTATTATAGCCTAATGAGGCTTCGAATATAGGAGGCCAATATATTTTTCCCAATCTTCATGAGAAGGTCTAAAGTTTCTTGTTAAGTGCAGATGGTTTTGTGTTGGCAATTAAATTTCCAACAAATATAAAAAAAAAAAATTGATAGAAATCAGAGTGTTATTAACAATGATACATGTTGAACTTTTCATAATTTTTTGTAAACCTGGAACTTTAACAAGTTTTATTAGAAATTTGTTAACTTTCTATTTTGACTTGAAGGGTATGTATTCCCAAGCAAGAGTGAAGATGAAGTACATTTAAGAGATTGTGTATTGCCTTTTTAGATCTTTATTGGATCAATATTATTAATGATACTACAAACCTTTTTTTTTTTTAATTTCAAAAACCTGGTAATGATAGTGTATCAACACACCAAATATTTAATTTTTGCTTTTACTGGTGCAGTGAAATCCATTCGTAAGGACCTCTTGCTTTAAAAGACACCTTTATTTGTAGGGCCATAATAAATAATCAGTACTGTTGTATATGAATGATTTTGAAACATATTTTAAATCAATCCTGTAAATGAGGGCAACGAAAATTACCCGAAAATAATTTTTTAATCATAATTAAATAATAACTTATTTACTGCATTTAGCAATATTTTTTTCAAATTCTACACAATTAATATTCGGTTGACAATAACCTTGAAAACAATACCAAACATAGGCAGAAAATAATAACATGAAAAATTGGCAATTGGAACAAACACATATCTAATTTTTTTTGGAATAGAATCACCAAAGGTAAATTAGTTCACCAAAGAAAATAGTGATTCCTTCACCAGATTCACTAAGTATCAGTGTTTTTTTTTTTTTATTATTACATTACTGGTAATATATTTACCGTGCCTTGTGGTTTACTTGATTCTCGAGAGCTGGCTGCTCTTTGGGAAATGTTGCATAACCAACTATTTAAACATCTGACAAATGAAATTTTGAGCTGTTTCTTTTCGTTCTGTATTTATGAAATGCTTTTTAATGACTTCATTTAGTAACACCACTTTAATAACTGGTAATTCAGGTTCAAAGAAAGATTGAATCCAGGATTTTATCAAGGACAATTATGCATCACTCATTCCTCATTAGAAATATTAAGGGATTTGTTTGTAAATATGCCATTTGGAATTATCAAAAACATGGTATATGGAAAAGCATTGTAACGAACTAAAAATTGAATAAAACAATAGTGACAACTGACCCAACATACCCAATAAAATGCCAACAAATATTTTTGTGTTTTATCAATATTTTTAACGTTCCCCTTTATCCCTATTAAATATAGAACAGGGCTCTGAATTTTGTAATAAATGAAAATAAAGAAAATTACCAATAAAGCTTACAAAACATAATGAAAAAATTCTGTTATGTTCCGTTCTGCTTATGTTGCCAAATCATAATAATAATGTATATATAAATGTTTAATTTTAAATAAATACAACAATTGATATCAAACTTTGTTCATTCAATCTATATTCATCCATCTAGCAATAGTAAGTGAAGCATTGCTAGATCTACTAATTATAAATAAATTTTTTTTTTAGACTTTGGACCTGCCAGAGTGCAAATAAAACTTCCAATCACCTACATGCGCTTTGATTTAACTTCCAAATTGAACATTTTTACCTTTGCTATATGATTTGTAACTTATTATAAAGAACTGGAGCAACTTTATAGGGAAATAATCTTAGATAGCAGTAGGGAAGTCGTAACATGATCCCTTCCTTGGTAACACAGTTATTATCAAGGTGTGGTAACAAAATCTGTAAAATCAAGTAATAATTTATCCTTTGTCTGTAGAGAACAACAGTATATTTTTATAAATGTATCACGCACAGTACATTAATCATGATTAATGAACAATAGGTTTTACCTAATTTTTAATGTAAGCAAGTTATAGAGTTTATTACAGCTTTATTAAGTCCTTCACAATAGACATTTGACTAAAATAAGTTGAAAATCACAGTCAATATGATATTAAGAACCATAAATAAAGCTGTTTCGCTCAGGATAAAGCCTAGGTCTCACTGAATACACGGCTAATTTAAAATTTAAAAAAAGTTGCTCTAATCCAGTAATCACAAGATTTGTAGAAAAATAATCAAAACCCAACAATTTTTAATGAAAGAAAATAAGACTCAATAATTTTTAAAAAAAGTAGATAATGCCAACTGTGCTTTCATAAATTATACAAGCTTAAAATTCCTTGGAACTACAAAATTAGGATCAATAGTATACAAGGTATAAAAAAATAAAAGAAAAATTTAACAATGTAATTATTTACAATACAAAATTAAATTTACAAAAAATAACATAGCTATATGAATTACAACAGTATGATAAAAACAATAAAAATATAATTTTTAAAAACATGTTGTTAGTTTGGAAGAAGAGTATAACTCAGAAATACTTAATTCTCAGAAAAGAGGTCTTAAAATTGGCTAAAAATGTCACTGCCCAAGATAACAATCAGAACAAACTTAAATTATTAAATAAACTTTAATCTTAAATTCAGCAGTACTTATTTCCTCTCTGAGCAAAAATCTTAATTTCCCCTTCCCATATCAAATTATAATAATCTTCAAAAACATTTTCGACAATTCCCCAATTCTTGGTCTATATGATTTTCAGCATTTAATTTAGTAAGGATATGTTTACTGCACTATCCTAATTTTAACTGTGAT
>NW_027107227.1:692627-732070 GCF_000696795.3 Halyomorpha halys
AAAAAAAAAATTGAAAACTGCTATTCTGAGGTAAATTATTCTCATTTCATTCATAAAACTGGAAAAAATAATGAAATGGTAGACATAGTCTTCTTCAAAACTAATATTTAAAAACTGTCCACCAATAAATATTAACTCTTTAAAGTTAATATTGCTTTTTCAAAATGATGTTTCCTAACTATTACTCTGGAGTCCTTTGGTAAATTGGGATCATCTAAAAGAAAAAAGAAAATTGATTAAATATTTTATTTTATAAATTAAATCATTGTAAAAATATAACATCATATAAGACTACTAAATCTTTAATTTATAATAGGTTTAATCTTGTATGGAAAACCTTTTTTCCTACACTAACCTTTTTTTTCCCTTTATAAGGCTCAATGAAACCCAAAGGGCTCCCAAACCCATATGAATCAGTAACAGAATAAATAATTATCTATCATAGCCTGTTTTGAACCACGGTCCTGGACTACAGAATTTTCCCTATATTTTGTTTAATTTGACAATTATTGGGGGAGTAGAATAACTTTATAGATGTGTAATATTATTTTTCTAACTCTTAATCATCCAAGTTATAAACCACTTGAGAAATTATATTTGCAAAAAACTGACTAATGTCACACCAACCCTGGAAACACAAAATGCACGTGTATTTATGCATTTGTGGGGTGGAACTCGGCTCCTCTGATGACATTGCACCAGTCCTCTCTGAACAGCACCTAGGTCTCCAATTTTTCATACCAATCACTGCCAAGTCCTTCTCAACAATCTGAATCTAACACCTTTCATTTCATTCATCCTCATCTTCTGACACCATAGAGTGTCCCACACATCATCTTTTTTGGGGTTTCTGCCATCCTCCATTCTTGGTACAAGGCTCAGCCATTTAATTCTTCTGGCTAGTATAAAACGAACTATATCACAGGATCCATAGCTCATGTAATTCACAGTTCCTCTGGATCCTCCATTTACTCCCCTCCACCACAGGTTCATATATTTTCCAGAAAACTTTTCTCTCCAAAATTTTTAAAGTGTTTATAGCAGGGATCTATGTTTCTGCCACATATGTTATAATTGGGTTGACTAGTTATGATTAGATCTTCTCTAGCTCTTGAGTTGCCCCTCGAATTTACATACATAAACTTGGTTCTATTTTCATAGAATCCTAAATAAATCAAACACTTCATCTTCAGCTTTTAGTAATTTAAACACGTAAGTAAGAGATGTCTTATTCCTTGCCAATAAGCAGATATCATCTGCATTGGCACAAATCTGTGTGGATTACAATATATCTTTACTGGTACTAATAATGGTAATTCAAATAAAAGTTTTGTTTTTTAACTACTATTGCATATATTAGACATAGATGCACAGGCCATTTTGTAAAACTCTGTTATTTTGACTCAGAGAATCTCTGAATATGTTTTTCTATTGAATATACAGATATGAATTTTTTTATGATCACAATAATCTAGTCTATATCAAATAGAACAATATATTTCATATATAGGGGAGTAGTGGTGAAAATTGAAATAATAGAGATTAAAATTACTTATTATTTCTCTTGCTGCTTCCATCCAGGCAGAAGAACAAATACCATACATACTAGCACCAGTAATTTTCTGTGGTAACATGTAAATCAAATCAGTAATTTCAACATCATCACTTAGGAGAAACCTGAAATTCAAAGGAATTCAACAATTAAAGACAGTTAAAAATAAAAAACAAATAAAGCATAAAAACAGATACAGTTTCACTTACTTTCTTGTAATAGCTTTCATTACTTTTTCTTTAGAATTATTGTCTTCACAAGGACCAATATATAACATTTTGTCAAACCTATACACAATAATAGATAGATTAATAGATTACAGTATCAATTAACATAAACCAAGATGAAGAGAAAAGGTAATGGATAGAGACCAGTGGAACAAAATAGGTAAAGAAAGGCAAGGTCTACCCCAGGACGTAGTGCTGTTCGATAAGTAATTAATTAATATAAATGATCAACATGTTTCAGAAATCCCAGGATCATTTTAAGATACCCATTCTTCCTATATAAACTCCATGCACAACCAAACCCATTTGTTTCTAACCAAGTTTTCCATTCAATTATGAGCAACTTATTGGGGTATCTGGAAAGAAAATGGGCTCAGCACTTCAATTACTATATTGTTTTTGGAGTGCTACCAATGCGTAGTTCCTTCACAATTTACTGTAATGTGGTTTTAATCACATAGCATATTTACTTATTTTAGTTTCATTTTATACATTTGTCAATCTCAATAAATTGAATAAAAAATCAAAAATGGCAGTGCTTATTTTAACATGACATAAGGAAATGATGGATAATTAAAAAAACAAAACAAAACAGATGTGAAGTTTATTTCAAAAATATAGAATTCATTTTTAAAAAGTATAATTTAAGCTTATATATAAAATACTGGTAGAACAAGAAATATATATCAAATTAAAATCGTTTTACCTGCCAGGACGAAGAAGAGCAGGATCAATCAAGTCAGGCCTATTAGTGGCTGCTAGAATGAATACATCAGCATTATTTTCAAGTCCGTCCATTTCTGCAAGCAGTTGCGAAACTACTCTATCAAAAACCAAATTTTGAATAATTAATACAAATAAAACTGCAAAGAAATTACCACACTTCTTCTTTAAGTTATAGATTGATATTGGAGGAAATAATAAAACATTTAATTTTGAAACTATCAGCAAACAACATAAGAAACATACCAAGCATGTTACCACATACAAAAGAATGAAATACAATAATTGAGGTTCTAATACATATTTAATTGTGACCCTAATAGAGAATCAGCAAAGTGAATATGTTCAGGAAGTGTAATATTTAAGAACTGTCTAATAATCTTCTTATTAATACCCAACATAAAGCATTCATAGACAAAGGCCCTGCAACAGAAACTACAAAAAAAATCTTCTAAAAATAAAATATTTTTCTTATGATTATATTTCTTTAAGAAAAAAAATTATAAAGCTTCAAAGTATATTCCATTATTATATTACATATTCAACTCTTATACATGAAGATGACACTCCTTTCGGCTATGACGAGGAATAACTCAATTTCTCAGTATTTGAAGTGCACATCTATTTCAACAAGTGTGAGAACGAAAAACTTAACACCCAGAAATTTCCAGCATCCATTTATACCTAAACATTTTTTTTATACTTAAATTGCATTTATATGGGTTCCAAGTAATGTAAGAATCACAGGGAATGAACTGGCCTATCAAGCTGAAGGAGAAGCACTCGCCAGGATAAGGTAAAGTAATTTTAACTCCATCAGAAATGAGAAATCCTTGTGGAACAAAAGCACAAGGAGTAAACTAATAATTATTAAAAAGGACGTCAAGCCCTGGGATACGAGCCGCAAATGTCATGGAGAGGAGGTCGTACTGACTAGGCTCAGAATAAGTCACTTGATGCTCGCTCATTCCTATCTTATCTCAAAGCAAACGCCTCCGAAATGTCAATATTGTAACAACAATTTGACAATTGGCCATACTTTCCAGGAACCCCCATATTTCAAATCACATCTCAATAGCTCAGATTTAAACCCAATTTTTTTAAAAACACTTAGAGACGATGAAAAAACAATGAAATTAGTATTGTAGTTTTTATAATAAAAGGTTTATATAACTATAATATAACATCAAACAAAAGAAAAAAATAAATAAACTTTAAAAAATAATAAAACGAATAATAGCAAAATTAAATGTTATATGCCATTAAACAAAAACAAACAAATCATGCTAAACTTATATGAAAAATATCGCAGACAAATGATATGGCTCAAGGATGAGGTAAAATTCTAATTTATTCAATTTCTAAAAATTTCACCAATCCATAATTGAATAAGGATTAAACTTAAATTTAAGATGTATAATTATAATCGTACAAAAAAAGATTTATTAGGTAAAATCAAATACTGTTTTCATGCATAATGACTTTTCTAAACACCTTGTTTTTAGTTTTATTATAAATAAATTCTAAAATATAAGAAAAGATACCTGTCCATTACACCCCCAGAATCTGATTTATTCCCTCTGTTAGGGGCTAAGGAATCTAGTTCATCAAAAAACAAAATTGATGGAGATGCTTCACGTGCCCTAGCAAATACTGAAAGGAAATTAAATACATTATTAATAAAGGGCAAAGTAATTTATAAATAAATTTGAAATACATACTTATCAAATTTATTAATAACTTCTAGACATCAACAGAGGAATAGCTATTCACTTCAAAATTAGTTTACTTAAATTAACTTCAAAGAGAAAATTGATCCACAATGTTTTTTTTTAAAATAAAAATGTATTATGTAATAAATAATTTATAATGTATAAATGTATTATAAGATAAATTGAGAAAAGTGTAGACAGCATAATGTGTAAGGCATATCGAGAAAAATATTCATTCAAAATTTAATAAGTCATTGAAAAATGAATAAGCTTTATCTAAAAATATAATAAACTAACAAATCCAATATAAAAAAGTCTTAATAAAAGAAATATGTTCCAGTTGCGGTTAAAGAAAAAACTCAAATAGTCATAAAACTATTAGTATTTTCTTTGACCAAACCCATACCATCTTTCTTTTATTACCACATACGGACAGGTTAATCATTAATCTTCCAGTACATAAAAAAGTTATTAAAAACCTTTAGCTTGTATAGTCCAATATTCCTACTGATTTTTTTTTCAAATGAAATGTGTTTTCATTGTAAGGGTTAATTTTTTTTTTTTTTTTTTTTTTTTATGAAATCAACAAAACTTTAATATAAAGTATCATTACTTTTTTTTATGAACTTTTTCTTAAGAGTAACCGATCTTATAATTTCTAAACAAAACGTTTTAGGAAGATATAAACTCAAAAAAAAATTTTTTTTTTACTTTAAATCATTTTCTATAGTGCTGGTGTATAGGATCCTTCTGATTTATCTGTGCAGTTTATTTAGGGAAAATTTGTTGATATATTTACTCAATTTCAATAGAATGTGGAGGGGTTGGCTCCACCTCTACGTAAAAAGGAATTATTACACCAACCATTTTTTTAGATCTATACAGTAACAAATAGTTATTTTTGGTGTGAAATTTGGTTCTGTGTTTAATTTAGGGATTCTATATTTTCATCTAATGCTATGTTCAATCCTTTTCTTATCAGAAGTAAAAATTCTCAAAGTAAACCAAGGAGACCACTAAATTCCTAATGAACTTTTCATGTGAAACAATACAGAATTACATTTTTTTTTTTAATGTGAAAAGGCTTATAGTAACCTTGCCTAAGATTAGCTTCACTTTGGCCAACATACATGTTCAGAAGTTCTGGACCTTTGACTGGTATAAAAGTTCGATTACACTGAGAAGCAACTGCCCTAGCTAATAAAGTCTTGCCAGTTCCAGGTGGCCCATGCAGAAGGAGACCTCGCCTTTCCAATCCAGGGATTAATTTTGAAGACATCAATGATCCTAAGACTTCCCTTTTAAGTTTATCAACACCTCCTACATCTTCCCACTCAACTTCAGCAATTTTACCTTTGTCTTTTCTATCATCTGAAAAATAATATAAATACATATACATATAAAATGTTAAATTGATGGAACTGGATATAGCAAATGATTTTAATTTCATTTAACAACAATAAAATAGGAATTCAATCAGTTTCAGAACTCTATTACTGGAAATTTATATAATTTTATATGGGCAAGCTTATATCTATATAATATTTTAAGTTATAAATTATAACCTCTCTATCTCTCCCTCTCCCCCCCTCTCTCTCTCTCTCTCTTTCCCCCGCTCTCTCTCTCACTTTTTTTTTTATAATTTCCTCCTTTATACAATTATCTATGATCATCTAATACAAATTAAAGAAAATAAAATGTATCACCTAAAAACCATTTTATATGATGCTTCTCAATTGTATCAGAATCATTGCATTCAATCCTCCTTTTATTAGATAGAAATAACATTCTAGAGATGTCAGCGAGATTGAAGGATTTTGATTCCATAGTAAAAAATGTGATAATACTACTTCTTATAGGTATAGAGAGACGATGGGCAAGCCAAGTTATCATGAACTTCCTTTCATTTTCATTTGGTTTATCTATGTTTAATGTTTGAAGAGACAAATTAATAAATGGAATGCCTAGAGACTCAAGAGCAGAACATGAAAATACAACTACTATCTTATCTGACAGGCTAATGTTTTTTATATTTTCAGAGAAAGCTTCAGCAACTTGATCAGGATCATTCCCTCCGGCTTCAGTGGACAGTAACTAAAAATAAAAAATCCATTTTAAAATATATGATTTTAAACTAAAATGTTAAGGAAGAAAATGTTTTCTAATTAAACTGTAATTTGTTAACCAATTTTTTTTTTTTTTTTTTTATAGAAACAAGTTAACAAAAGTTATTAAATTAATCCTTTAATATTTTTACCACAGAATAGTAAACTAAAAATCAAATCAGAATTTAAAAGTTTATTAACAATCTGTATAAATAAGATGGAAAAGAGGAATCAGAAGAAATTTTGTAAATCATACAACATGAATATTTTTTTATAATTTAAAACATATATCAATATATGATAAAAACATCAGCTTTAAAAAAATAGTAATAATAACGATAAATGGTTCAATCTAAAAATAATAAGAGTAAGATGAAACTTTATTAAACAAAGTGCTCTTAGGAGAGAGCACTGCTCAATACCTCAGCATGACTAAAATGCAGAATAACAGGTGAGGAACTTTTAGCTTCCTTAAAAGTATGAAGGACATTAGATTTGATTTGAGTCACAGTATTAGATATGATGTTATTACAGTCAACTTTCTTGTAATTTACACCCAATCTTTTGCTGACCGCATGAAGTATTACACTTTTACCAACCCCACTGGAGCCACTTACAACAAATATGGGTTTTAGCTCTGCAAATAGAAAAACAAATTAATAAATATCAAATATAAACCATTTCTAAGTACTATTACCAATTGTGTGGGAGTGGGTGGCTCAGTGGTAAGGAACTATGATACTAACTCCAAGGACCTGGGTTTGAATCTGGCTGTGGCAGATAATTATAATTGTAACTGCAAGTTAGCACTGTGGGTTCAGGGGTCCTCCGGGTTCCACCCAGCCTCATGGAGTGAGTACTCTCAATGGGGTAATCTGGTGATCAAGCATGATTCTGACCAAATTACTTCCTTGTACAGCCATTGGTCTAGTAACAGTACTTCCTTACAAAGTACGTATGTACATATTTAAATATATGTAATTTCAATGAAACTAACCATAAAAATACAACAACATTGTTTTAAATAAAAATGATTGGTAAAATTATTACAATTTAAGAAATTTCAACAGTTTAAGTGACATAGTTAAGTGATTTTTATTTCTCTAATATAACAACAGTTTTTGAGTGTTTATCATAATACTAATGCAACCTAAGATGTGTTCCAAAATTCCAATGAGCAATTTACTCATCATTTTCTTACATTATGCAGCGAAAATTTATTAATAGAACCAGTATTTACTAGAATTTTACTATTAGATTCAGCGCTATCATTTTAGCAATTTATTCATCATCAACCCCAACAAATTTCATCTCAACACAAATTATCTCTCTAATACGAATTCTTTTATTTGAAAGTTAGAGAAAAGTACTTCTATTTGCTTAGTTTGGATCAAATGCAAAAGCAAAATTTCATGCAAATGCAAACCTAAATTCAACTAAAACCTTTTTTTTTTTTTTTTACAAAAAAAGGCAAAAGCAGAAAAAAAGGAAAATTTCATCAGTGACCCAACACTATTTAAAATAATAAATAAATATTTCTAAGCACAAACAATACAAACTACATATACAACTTTTTTTACAATACACTAATAACAATTTTAAATGAATCAATACATTTACTGAGATTATACTAACCATGGATGTTATGAATGAAAAATGGACAAAACCATTTTAAAATCTGACAATAGTACTGTTCAAGACCTAAAGGCAAAACAGTAATTATGGAACTAATACTTTTATAATTAATCAACTCCCATTCCTTGGGTGGATAATAACAATTTTGAGCAGTCTCATCATAAAGAGAAGTTGCTTCTGTCAGAGCATACATGTCAAAATTATTTGTAAGTTTGTCAACTCCAATTTGTGACACCTTGAAATACAAATATCCATCCTGATGTTCATCCATATATAAACGCAAACTTATGCAACAAATATCTTCAGTAACTATGTATCTTGGATATTTAAGAAACTTGGAAAATATTTTGGTAAGAGTACCAGCAGGTAACAGAAGGTTATCATTAATGATTCTTAAAACAACTTTCTTAGCTTCAGGGGGAAAGAAATTATCCATGCATTGCTCAATTTCAAAATAAACTTCTAGAAGATACAAATGGTTCACACCTAATGAAGACTTTAAATTAAATAAAGCAACGTTAGTGACTATAAATGTTTTCGAAGGAACTAAAACTGATGGCACTATGAGGAATATTCTTTTATGTCTTGTTTTCCTGCTACAAAAATTTATTACAACCCACTTGTAATGATAAGCTTCAAATTCACAGCCACTGACAAAGATGATGTTATTTCTCTGTGATAATACTTCATCATTATTAAATAATAACATAAAAATAGATTCTTCAACATCTAACACTTTATACTTCCTTTTTTCAAAATATTTGTTCAAGGTATTTATCCATGAAACAACTTTGGCAACATGTGATCCATGTTTTGTATGTAACAATTGTCCAATGAAGTATAAAATACTTTTCAAAAGTAAATTATTATTAATTATATCACTCATTGTTAGACCAACTAATTTATGTGAAATTCAGATACATTTCTAGCATGATTAAGTACAAAAACCATTTAACCCTTCTAATCAGCCACTCAAAATTAACACTCACTGGCATAACCTTCAATGTAGTGAAACCTAACCTCAGAGGTTTGGAGGTTGCATCATTATTTCAATTAATAAATTAAATATATGGCATGAAACCTAAGGACCCCTGTAAAATTCATGCCTGCAAAATCCAGAAATGTTTACATGGTAGATGATATTCAATTTGTGAATCTGATTACAATAGACCAAATATTTTAAAACTTCATGATATACTATCTTTATAGAAAACAATTTTCAAGAGGATAGATGCCAAAAGTGGATAGAATACTTAAGGGAATGTTGTGTTGTATGGGGTTCAGCTTCTATATCCTGTTCTGGAATTAAAACTGATGTTAAGGTTAGTAAAAATTATTAGTTAACTATTATCATTTATTTATCTGTGGCTAGTGTCTTAAATAAACACATAAATCTTACACTTGTTCCTAAAGTAATTTATTTTAGCATTGAACATCCATTCTAAGCTTTAATGTAATTTCCTTTTCTCGTTAAACCTCTTTCTTTTAACTATGTACTTATCTTTAACTTGGCACAACAAAATAAATCATTGTATATCAATGAAATAAACCATGGCAAATCAGTTTCCATAATACTTTAATTCAAGTTAGATTTTGTGAAGTTTCAAATAAACCAAAGTTTGGAATTTACCATTGCTCAGAACCATTTTCATTTTTCTCACTTTAGATATTGATTTGTTAAATGCATAAATGGATTAAAGTTTTTCGGATCATTATATAAGGCAGTAAACTTTTATTATATCATTTTAGATAAGAAGCCTCTGTTTATTTATACATATATGGTTTACTGCACTATTTTTGGAAGTGAAGGTATTTTATAAGACTTTTGGCCTAATTTTACAGTTATTATTTAGTTTTAAATGCTTTTTAGGTGATATATTTATTAATAATGTTGTCAATTTTCATTATAAGTAAAGGCAAACTGAAACATTAATTAAATTAATTCCAGAATGGTTAAAAGTATTTATTATATAATATTAAATAAATCATTCATCATTGATTATTATTGGTTTATCCATTATTAAGATTTATTTCTTTACTTAAATTTGTTGGTAATATATCCTTCGTCATACATTTTACTTGAATCTGAATCTATGTGAATAGAGTGTATAAATATATTCATTATTTGAGTTATAATAAAAAACCAAAAATCTTTTGTTGTTTTCATTTTGACAATTATGTCATGCTAGATCAGAAGTAATGGTCCAATTTACCATAAGTTAACTTTTTAAATCCTAATAAAGTTTTTGAAAACATATTTTAGATACTCTAATGAGAATATGTAAGAAATGTTTAATAGTATATATTAAAATTTTACTTTTATGTAACAAAAATGGACAAACAATAAAAAAAAAATACCATTAATTATTTATGGTTGCAACTCAGCAACCACCGTATTCCCTCATAATTTTCTTGTTCTATTTTTAAATATGTTATTAATTTCTATTTTAATATTCCTCTAAATATATCAAATATTAATTTAGTATTTAAAATTAAATGATGTTTGGTAATTTTCTGTAAAATCCAACTGTTCTAGGTCTATACTTTTGTTTATTTTTAACTTCACTCTCTTATGCAAATGGAATACAACAGAATCATAAGCAATTTAAATAATTAAACCTTTCTCTAAACTAAAATATAATTTTTATTTCACAAAACATACACATTTGAAACCGCAGACCTATAGTGAGGGATTACTAAGGCTTGGAAAGGAATTTATACTTTATTCTCCAAAGCCTATTGTTACATTCTGGTTTTGATAATTCAATGGTATTGGTTCAAAATTTGTTTTGGTAGCAATTGATATCAATTAAAAATATCTCTTATTTCCAAATATTAAAATATGATTAGTCAATAAATTTTTCTTATCTAATTTTTTTTTTTTTTTCAGCCTAAGCCAACTGATACAGAAACCAAAACTGTAAATATCTCATAAAATAAGGATTAAGAAAAAATGCAATACTTAAATCCTCTTTTCATTTTGTAGATTTTATTTTAAAAAGATAAACAAATTAAAAGGGATTCCTATTGCAATGTGATATAAATAAACATATTAAATTAAAACCTCCTTTAATTTTTTATGAAAAGAATTGTTCATCGAATGAAGAAAAAATGGAAACTTTTGAAGAATTGAAGTTCAGAGCTATTGAAGTTGAATCCTGGGAACTATTTAACAGAGATAAATACTCCTATTCAACTAATTTTCAGTCTATCAGTATGAAGAAATGTTTAGACTAGTTACACTTTTTAAACTAGTTAAAAATTTTTTAATCTAAATTACTAAAATGAATTTGCGTAGTCATTGTTACTTAGCATTAGCAATAAGATTAGGTTTCATTTTATTCGGTCTAGTCCAAGATTATTTTGCCGAAGTGGGTTATACAGACATTGATTACAAGGTTTTCACTGATGCTGCCAGACATGTTTTAAATGGAAAATCACCTTTTGAAAGACATACTTATAGATATTCTCCCATTATTGCCTATTTATTGATACCAAATATCTTTACATTTAATTTGTTCGGCAAAATATTTTTTTCTATTTGTGATGTATTAGTTATAGATTTAGTTTATAAAATTTTAAAGTTAGACGGGTTTACAGGAAGCCAATGTAAATTTTATTCTTTCTTTTGGCTTTATAATCCACTATCAATTATTATCTCTACACGTGGAAATGCTGACTCTTTAGCTGCACTGTTAGTTTTGTCAACATTATTATTATTTAAAGAAAAGAAAATTTTTCTGTGTGGAATATTGCATGGGTTGTCTATTCATTTACGTTTTTACCCAATAGTTTTCAGTTTAGCATTATACTTTGCTATTGTTGATTCTCACTCTAATTTAATTGTCAGATCAATTTATCCAAACAGGAAAAGGCTTTTATTTGTATTATCTTCTTTGTTTACATTTGGAATAATTACTTATTTATTTTTCTACTTATATGGCACTAGATATGTTGATGAAAGTCTATTGTACCATCTCAAAAGAGTCGATATTAGACATAATTATTCCGTTTATTTCTATTTACAATACTTAAGTTACGAACATGGATTATCATTGATTTATAAATTAGTCATGATTACCCCTCAAATAGTTCTGTTATTAATTCTGTCTTGCTATTACGGTAACTATAACGACATATCATTTTGTGAGATGACATTGGCTTTTGTTTTAGTTGCATTCAATTCTGTCCTAACGTGCCAATACTTTATTTGGTATTTATGTTTCTTACCAGTTTGTCTACCCTACATTAATTGTAAGCAAATGGAATTAGTTTTGGTTGGCAATTTCTGGATTGTTTCACAGGTTGCTTGGCTTTTGCCCGCTTACTTACTCGAGTTTAAATCTAAAGATACCTACTTTTATATATGGCTTCAAGGGCTGGTTTTCTTCTGGGCTAATATGGTTGTTCTTAGTACGTGTATACGCAATTACAAGAAAAAGACAAAAATATCATAATTAAATAAATACATAATAAAGTAGAATCATAATATATTGATAATTATTATGAATGTATATGACTGCCATCCACTGAAACATTATTTTTTTAGTATTGTAATATATAATACTGGTATTTGTTAGCAATCATCATTATTGTCCTTTTTATGATTCTAATGCAAATTTGAAGTATGAAAAATATATGTCATTTTTTCCTGGAATTTTTTTAAATTTATTATAAAATATAAAATTAAATTTTATTGTAAACATTTGTTTTTTAAATGCTTATTTCAACTAAAATTGTAATTTAATTTAATTTTATTATATCAATACACTAGAATTAAAAGATTTTTGTGACGAATGTTCAGTTATAAAGGTGAGGTCAAATGCAAGTTTTATTATGTACACCTAATGTACTAGTTATTTTTCACTGAAGAGAACTTGGACTTATTTTTCTAAAAATATAAAGATTGATAGAGCCTGTAAATAGACTAAAAGAACTAATTATTCACACTGTTCCCTACCTTGACTCCCTGATAACATTTAGTACTTGATGACGTTGGTCTATTTAATTCTTATAAACTTATGTTATAATGATAATTTTAAAACAACAGTACTATACCATTAAAAGAAATTTATTAATTATGAAGGTTGGGTCTATAAAAATTATTTGATTTTTGTTTATTTACTGTAATTAGATCAAATAAAATTTGAATTCACAATAATTGAAGGAATATACACTTAAGTAGAAATGTCTGTGGAGATAAATTATTAATTTCAATAAAAAATAATTATATACTAGGAAACTAAGTCCATCACTGTCACAGTAGCCTGGCACTAAATTCGTTTTCTGTCTTGATTAGAATACGTCATGATTGATGCATGTCTCTGGTTAAATGTTCACATGGAGTATATCAGTGCCAAAGTTTGGGAAACTGCAGATTCCAGTAGATGGACTTGCAGGTTGATACCCAATATTGGTTTGTAGTAAAATTGCCCACATGGTGAGGTAATTTTTATGTAACCCAACTGTTGACCGGACATGGATGCTTTAGAGGCTTCCAGTACCACTTTAAATTGGATAACATTGCAGAATGCTCAATGCTCTGCATGTCTGGCTATCAAAGAAACAATGGAGCATATATTTTGCTTTGCAGAAGAAAGAAGCTAATTGGAGAATGGAGGATGCATCACACCTGAAAACTTAGTGAGCCATATGCTCTGCCCAGACTGACATTGAGAGGCATTGAAGAAATTCGCCACAGTTGTCCTTAAGAGGTTGAGAGAAGTAGAGAGGGCCAGAAGGTGAGCGAAGAGAACAGTGAGGCGGTACTCAGCAATTTCCCTCCATGAAGTAATGCCTAACAGTGGTCCTGCAGGAATGACCTGATGTAGGAGCTGATTTTAGTGGGTCAAAATCCCACTTACAGATAGGTACATGCCTATCCGTGTCTTTTGAATATTTCCATCGTCCCTCATAAAAAAAAAAAAAAACACACTTTCAGTTCTGGTATAAACCTTGAATTTATTGTAGAACACACTGTAATCGACAAATGGTATAACTGTGCAAACAATAAAGTTGCAAAATAACTTGTATATATTGTTCAGTAAGAAAATTAGATTCTAAATTTAATAACTCAGTATAGTCCATTCTTTTCTTACTTACTACAGTACCTTAAGTATAGACACATCAGCAAGGTCCTAAGTGTTGCAGTAGATGCTCTTGGTTTATAAAAAAACTATCAATTCCATTGTGAACTACTATTGAAATAATAGATAAATTCATCAAAAAATGTTTTACAAAATTTTATTTCTGGTTGTCTTCAGTTAAAGGTGCTGTGGCTTACAATGTAGGAAATCAACTTCATCTCAAAGATTTGAGCCCAGACTATGGCAAGACATTCTGCTATTAACTTTGTATTTATGTATTTTATTATTTTTATGAATATTAGTGAACTAATAAACAATTTTTAATTATTTCTTTCATTCTTCAATTGCATATTTATTATTATTAATTTTTAGATATATAATTTTACTCATTTATTTATATTAATTAAAATTATTCAGTAATTATAACATTATCTTTTTTTTTTTTTTTACACGAGACTAAATCCTAAAATTATCAATTTTAAAAGTCAATATAATTGTTATTTGTGTAAGGCTCTAATCTGTTAATAAAGAAATATAAAAATAAAATTGTAATAATACAGCCACTTAGTTCACACTGTTTAATCCGCTACCTACATTTTCTTCTCTACTCGAGTTCCTCCTCATTCTTTCGCCAAACTTTGAATGTGTCTCATATATGTTTTACATCTTGGTCTCTTGCATATATGACTTTGCTTTCATTTATTATTTTATTCCATGACTTTCTTGCTACCATGCTGTCTTATAAAACTACTCCCCAGTTTAAAACAGAAAAAAATTAAAACTCTCCTAAACATAATAAGAAATATTTTTTCTTTTTTTTTTTCGGCCAAGAGTCATTGAAGTCCTATACTGCCTAACCATGGTAGGGGGTCAACAAAGTTCTTCATTTTGTGGGACCGCCACTCAATGAAAAAAGTCACCGTCTCAGGCCGGATTCGAACCGGCACCACTAATCGACATCAAATTGGTAAGACTGTGTCTTAACCACTGAGCTATGGGCGGCCCAAATAAGAAATATTACTAGTATCTATAATAAAATCTATTGATAACACCACTAACTTTTGAGATTGGGCACAACACATATTTTTTTAACTTGATATTTATTGATGTAGTAAATAATTAATTAATTAACCATTGTATAATCTATTTTTAATTTTTGATTCTATGTATCTTGAAATTTGAAACCTCAAATTTCGAAATAATTTTTAAATATCCACCATTGGCGAAGGCAGATGAAAAATGTATTGATTTTGAGATACTACCTCTTTGAAAAAAAAATCAATCTTAAGTTTATTAATTGCCAGTATATAATTAAATGAACGATAAATTGTTCTGAGGGCTGTCAAAAAGCACTCAAAATAGGAAAAAAAAATAGTTTTTACTGTTTTTAGTACTTATTAGACCGTAACCCCGGTATTTCTTGTCCCTGAAAAATTATCTTTTGAATAGGTGGACCAATTTCGTTCCTTATGATTATTTTTGGAGAAGAGTTTCGGCAATGAACCATATTACCTTCCAAATATGGTTAGATTCACTGTAGCAACAGATCACCCCGATAAACCTCAGTACTCCACTTCACCATCCACAAAGTTTTATGTTTTGTACGTGATTCAGAATTAATTAATTTATATATTAAACCAATTTGAAATAATTCATGGCGTTTTTTCATTACAGCGGGAAATTATAATTATGTCCACTTGTTTGGTCCATTACCGCTATTCATTAAATGTTCGATACATGCAATATATGTATATTAGGTTAGAAATCAATATCAACCATATACTTGAATCTTCATATCTTAACGCTACCCAATACTTTCTGGACTAAGGTATTCATTTGATGAACAATATGTTGTCAGAAAGTGATATATTGAGTTATACCCATATACACATTACTGGCCAGACAGTTAAATCCATCTCACTCACTCTTGCCTTCTACAATGCAACAACCTCCGATCCGAACTGTAGAATCCGAAGTAATCTTCAGAATATCATCCATCATGGGACTATTCCCGTTCAGGAACATCGATAATGCGCTGATGTTCGACTGGTTTTTATTATTCTATTCTTTGTTTGCTGTAGTTGTTAGTTTGTCACTAATATCAGTGTATATTCGTATATTTTTTTCATTCCCTGAGTGGTTACCAGCTTTCCTAATTACTTGTGCACTAATTGCCAATCATTTAATCGGACCTATCTATCTCCTATGCTTATGGATAAACCGTGATTTGGTCGCAGAAACTTTTCAATGTCTCAATACTTTGAAATTATATTTCAATGAATTAATATTGGATAATTCAACCAAGAGAATATTGTTTGATATTTTCTTTCCCTTATTTATCAATATAATTCAATTTTGTTCGGGATACACAAGTTATTCTATACTAGAATCAACAATTTCGACATTAACCGGCTTAATTTTATCTGTAAGTTTTGGGCAGTTCAGATTTCTAGTCGATACTATTGGAGATATGTTAGACTCAGCCATTAACCTATTAAAGGATTCAGTATTTTCGAAGAATTTGAGAAATGTTAAAGAAATTGTGGAAGTGGTAAACCAATTAATTTCTACTTCTGATAATATTAATTACATTTATTCTTTCCCAATGCTCATGAGTATGTCAATCAGTTTTGTCTACGTCATAGTTCAGCTTTTCCTAATTTTTCATCTCATTCATTCGAATGAATTCATCTTTGTTGACTTTTTTGGTCTATTGTTAGTGATGATGTTGGTTTTTTCCATCATTTGGAGAGTTAGCCATTCTTCAGCATTGACCTATTACAAGGTTCGTTTATAAGATTTATATTTTACAATTCTTTTTTTATATTAGAAAAAAATCACTAGTTATACAACATTTATGAATTTAAGAATGCAAAACAACATTCTGACTCCCTTAGCCATCAAAGATGTTACAATATTCTTTTATTATCTAAGAATACCCATGTTTAATTACTCCCACTTTTCAACACACCATGAACCACGTACAGCTATAAAAATAATGATTTTTATTATTTATTTACATATTATGTTAAATTTATACTTAAGATATTTGCTGGTTGAGCCAATGAAGATAAATTGTTTCGTATCTATAATTTTGTTTTTGAACAAATCGACCAGTAGAAAAATCTGAGAAACTGGAGCCAGGGCAGAGAAAATATTATGAATAAAATTTTCTCGCGTGAAAATATAATAGATTTTAATGAATATAATTAGTTCATGTTTTAAATCTTGTTAATTTCACTTATTAACTAGAATTCAAATGAGAGTGCTTGGAATTAATGCGGGATAGGTTCTCATAATATATTTAAACATTTGCTGAGTATCGCAGAGTAAAGTAGCACAAGAACTATGTATTTAATATAATTGAGTTTTATTAACTAGAAAAGTAAATGTCTTATAAGATTACATTTTGTCCTTCAAAAATAAACCTGAATTTTTATAATTTTTTAGAGAATTAAAAAAAAATTCTAAAGGGCATAATAGTAGCATACATGGTTAACAAGGAACTGAATAAACGCCTTGAAACTAATACACGGTAATAAAAGTGGTAGTTCATTCCTCATAAAACGTGTCGGTAATTCCTTACCTTAATAAAATACAATACAAGTAATAATGGTCGATGGTATTTTTTGTTTTTCAATATGCTCTCCCAGAGGACATCGATAGTTTAATTTATTTTTATCACATAGCCTGTTTACGTATAACATTAATTTTCTAGGAGTGAAAGGAAAATTATATATGAGGCCACGACAGACAAGTGCAATGATATGTAATGGATACAATTTTCTCATCAAAGAATATGTTACATTTTACTTTAGTAACAAGTGGATGATTTATCTCTTCATTTAAAAAAAAAAAAAATTACTAGAATTCATAGGGATGTGAAAAACATACTCTATTCTCGAACGAAAAGTCAAGTAGGTTGAATCGTATTGTCAATTACATTAATAAGACACTTCAAATCAAATGAACTTAATTTGTAAGATGTATCAGTCATTTCTTGCCTTAATAAAGTACATTAATTAATCAGAAACTAAATAAAACGCCTTGAAACAGTAATAGGCGATACTGGAAATGTTAGCTTATTCCTTATAAAATAAGCCGGAGGGGGGCGCGAGGATGGTTATTCCTTCCCTCAATAAAATATAGTCCAAATAAAAAAAAAATAATGGTATTTGTTTTTGAAGTTTGTCAGTATCCTCGCCAAGAGGACGTCGATAGTTGAATTTATTTTGATCTCATGGCCGTCTGTTTATATATAACATTCATTATCTGGGAGAGAGGAGATAATTATGATGTGGCCACAACAGAGCTACATAATGATAAATAATATATTAAAGTACTCACAAAAAATTCATTTAATTAAAAAATTGGATAGCTTTTTGCTCTTTTTTAATACTATATAGAATTCTTAGGGATGTAAAAAGCAATTGATTGCTTAAATATTATAATGCTTTGTTTGCGCATTAGGAAGGTAATATATTCCAGAAAAAAACACTAAGTAAATTGTGTCGTATTGTCAATTACAGTAAAAAGACGCTTCAGAACAAACAGTCGATATTGGAAATGGCGATTGTAAGATGTTTCGGTTACTCATTGCCTCAATAAAATGCAATCCGATTTTCATATTTTCAATTGATAAGGAGTAACATATCGATCATAGCTTTGCGCTTCTCTTTTTGGAGGGTCAGTCATTTTAATATCTCTTCTTTTTTTTTTCGAATTAATTTTTACAATGGATTTTTTTTGTTCCTACAATTAGGATTAGGGAAAGGAGGAGTTAAGGGGGAAAGATATCAATCAATTTTTGTTTTCATTTGTTCTTTTATTGATATCCGCTAAGGGAAGATTTTTGGAATTTTTTGCACCACCGACTTGTTTCGGTAATGACAAATTAAATCTTATTTTATTACAATTTGAGAGCTTAACCGTTTTAAGGATATGTTAGGCAATGATGGGGAAATACATAATATTATATTTATTTATTAGAAGATTACTGATAGACCGTGTGTATCAATAAATGGAATATGGTCCGGGCGCGGTTAAATAAAACTCAAATAGTAAATAGGTGTACTATTTGAGTTTTATTTGACCGCACCCGGACCATATTCCACTTATATTTATTCCTCTTCGTTTCAGTGAAAACGGGGGAAAGAGATTACAGGAAACTATTTCTGCAGAAACATAATTAAATACGACAATATCACATTTTAAACGTTATTATTTTCTAAACCTATAGAATGCTGTTTAGCTCATTTTTTCAGATATTTTCAAGGAGCAGGGTAAAAAAACAAAACAATTATTTTTTCTGAATAACAAAGTATCAAAAATTGGGGGATATAACTGCCTGTTTTTTTCTTCTTGGGCTCTTTTACTAAAGTGGTTGAACTCTCTTTACTCCTTCTGACCGAATTTATATCCGAACAACTAGCAATCAACATTTTGTGAATTTATTTTATTGAATATTGGGAAAACTACTAATCCTACGAAGATAAACATCTTATTCTACTTTATAGTACATTTAACTAGCTTTAATTTGAGTGTTAATATACATTTGTCCGCCGAATGGGTTTTGATATATAAATTTATAAAAATAAATCCACTAACTGATTTTTCAGTACATTTCTTTTGAAATGTTGATTTTAAAAAGTTATATCTCGAAAACTATTAAATATTAATAGCTCAATTATGGCTCATATTTTAGAAAATTTACTTTACTTTAAATTATGTTCTCTTAGGTTTTCTGGTTTTGTAAGTACTTTTAAAGATAAAGAGCTCCGAATGAAAAACTATATCTTTTTAACGTTTTGAATCAGCTGCCTTTTTTTATTCCCCATACCTTTACTTGGTAGACTCATCAATTTTGACTAGTAATTGTATCTAGTTTCCACCAAAGTAACCAAAAATTGGGGGAAATAACTGCCTATTTTTTCCTCTTGGGCTCTTGTACTGAAGTGGTTGAACCCTCGTACCTTTTGTCAGTTTCTTAATTATAAAAATACTGAACGAACGTCGCCTTCTCCATGATTATTTATCACAAATTATTTTTCTGAACTATTTATTACATGTTGAATAATATTCACCGACGTGTGATTGATTTTATAATTAACTACCAAATTTGACTGATTAATGTTATTACCTGAATTATAATGTGTGTATACAGGTCCAATTACACACCTAAGTACTGCTTGTACCTGTTTAGTTAATTGGTACCAAAGATAAAAAGATGTGATGTTCAATATTCAGTAACAGTCAATTTCTATTAAACTATCTGCTCCTATTTTACGTCATTACCATGTTCTTAAGTAGTGATGTGCATGCAACTAAAATAGACTGCTGTTTAGTTTTGTAATTACTGAAATACCAATCTAATCTTCTGTTATTAAATAGATAGTTCAATACATTTTTTGTTATAAAAATAAATAAATAAGTACTTGAAAAAATATAAATAACAATTTAAATACATGGCACCCGAAGTAAAACCTAATAGTAAATTTCCTACAAGAATGCCAATTCATTGAACCTTCTACTCACAGAACCAATATGTCATACACATCTTTGAAAGTTTTTGTATTAAAGTACCAACGCATGTTTTCATTGTTTCTATAAATTTACGTAATTAAAGGAATCATATAAAATAACTATTGAATTCCGGTTTTTTCGTTATCCTAATAATTTTCATAACTTTATTACCTATAAGATCGTCCTTCTAATATTTTTCATTTCCAATGATTACTTCAATTCAATAAAACCGTAT
Organism: Halyomorpha halys; assembly: GCF_000696795.3. Lineage (NCBI taxonomy): Eukaryota > Metazoa > Arthropoda > Insecta > Hemiptera > Pentatomidae > Halyomorpha > Halyomorpha halys. Next base: position 713,425 of record NW_027107227.1, read on the forward strand.
TGTCAATATGATGTACATATTAAACATATACAAACAGTATATGTTTAAGGCTGTATCTTTAATAGGTAATAATAAATTTTATTTACAATCTATACAATTCCAAAATGGAATATCTACCAGCATCATTGTGAAAAAATACACTCCAAATAATTTTCATATTTATTCAGAAGGCCTAGTTCGAATCCCTGTCCTGAGTCCTCCCAATTCCTAGTCTCACCCTTTGTTGTGGCTGCTGTAACCGAGTGAGTTGAGGGTCACCTTTCCATGGTTGGCGTTGCGGGGCGGTTCGATTCTGTCCTGGGCGTGTTGGCTGTCATTTCGTGGCAGCCCCACATAATAAAATTCAAACCCATAAATGAATGGAACAGCGAATAAAAACTTTAAACGCCCACTCAAGTTTGAATAGGTAGGTGGCCTATATTGTATCGTTTGTAATGTAGGGTAAACAAACAAAAAAAGTTGTCTCTGGACTCATATACCAGCCGGATATTTATTAGTTGCATACAATATGTACATAATGTCGCAGACATTTCAAATGTAAAATGATATACTTGAATTCTCATTTCTTAATGCGATTCGTCTCATTCTGAAATAATACATTATTTCTGAGAACATGATAAGTGATACGTTGAGCTATGACTCTAATACACGTTGCGTATCGTCAATAGCACCTAGAAATCAATATCAACCATATACTTGAATCTTCATATTTTAACGCTACCCAATACTTTCTGAAATAGGGTGTTCATTTGAAGAATAGCTGGTCAGAAAGTGATTGCAATCCGTCTCACTCTTGCCTTTGACAATGCAACGACACCCAAGTCAAACTGTGGAATCCAATATAATCTTCAAAACTTCATCCGTTTTAGGAATATTCCCATTCAGGAACATCAATAATAAAATGAAGATCGACTGGTTTTTATTATTCTATTCGTTTATTGTTGTTGCTTTTATTTTGTCATTAATGTTTGTGTATATCGCTACATTTTCATCATTACCTAGGAGGTTACCAACTTTGGTACTTTTTTGTTTATCTATAATCAATCATTCAATGGCACTCATCTGTCTTCTATGCCTGTGTCTAAATCATGATTTGGTCACGGAAACATTTCAATGTCTGAATTGTTTGAAATTATTTTTCCATGAATTTGGGGTGGATAATTCCAATAAGGCTACAGAAATAAGAACGTTGCTTGATATTTTAATTCCAATATTTATGATTATAATTCAATTTAATAGCGGTTACAGAAATTTTTCTATAGGGGAAACAACAATTTCAACATTCACCTCCTTAATTTATTGTGTGAGTTGTGGCCAATTCAGCTTTCTAGTCGATACTGTAGGAGATATGTTTCACTTAGCCACTAACTTACTAAAGAGTTCCGCATTTTCGAAGAGCTTTAGAAATGTAAAAGAAATCGTGGAATTAGTCAACCAATTAATTTTGACTTCCGATAATATTAATTACATGTATTCTTTCCAAATGTTCATGATTATGTCAATCAGTTTTGCCTACGTTATAATTCATCTGTTCCTGTTTTACCATCTCATTCATTGGAATGAACCTCTCCTTAAAGATATCTTCGGTGAATTGTTAATGATGATGGTGATTTCTTTCAACATTTGGAGAGTTAACCACTCTTCATCATTGACTTGTTACAAGGTTCGTTTATAAGATTTAATTTTACAATAAATTTCTTAGATTAGAAAAAAATCACTAGTTGTACTATATTTAAGGATTAAAGATATATAGAAAACCAATACTGACTCATTTCAGTCACCAGATCTGTTACTATGATATTAGTCAAGAATACATTTTGAAGTGGACGTAAGTAATTCCGCTTTCCATCATCCACATTATCGACTATTAAAATTATTATCCACTTTTTGATGATTTTCATTATTTATGTACATTATATTTTAAATTTATACTTAGAAATTTGCAGGTTGAGTTGATAAAGGAAATTTATTTCGTTTCTACAACTTTATTTTGGGATATTCCTATTAGTAACAAAGTTTGGGACTTGCCAGAGTACACAACATGTTGCAGTGTTATATTAAGATACCTGTAAAAAACAAGTGGAAGGTATTGTAAGAGGTGATATCTGTGTAGGTTATATGTTTAGTGTAGTTAGTCATATGCGTGGCCATAGTTCCATTTAATGGGTTTTCACTGGAGTTAATATTTTTCGATCATTCATCTATTATCAGACCATTCCATGTTCTCGGTCTTTACATTCCTTTTTCGCATGGTTTTCTAGGTAAAAAAAAGTTCGGTGTTAATTTTCTGAAATTTTTTAAAGAAAGAATAGTATTGTGACATTGAATTAATAATCAAGTAATATACTTGTGAAAAAAAAATGTCAATGTAAAGTTAGATCTCAACATCACTTACTGTGGTATATGAATGTTATTTTTAGACAAACTACAAAGCTAGAAAATAATAACAGATAACTGATAACAGTAAAATAAAAATTTACAAGAAATTGGAAAAAAATATTTATATCTCTATCTATTAGTTGGCGCTACAACCCTGCGATGGGTCCTTACATCCCTATGAGCTTCGGCCATTCGACTCGGTTTTGGGCTGCTGCCATCCAATTTCGGCCTCCAAGCAGGTCTCGTGCGTCTTGTAACACGCCATTCCGACATTCCATGGGCCGTCTGACTCTTCTTGGACAATGAATTTCTTTTTCCATGACTCTTTTAGGAATTTCGTTGGAACTCATCCGTGCAACATGTCCTGCCCACCCAAGGCGTCCTAGCCTAACAAAAGCCACAATGTCTATATCCTGGAGAAGTTCATAGAGTTTCTTATTTCTTCTTCTTTTCCAGCCTTCCTCATACCTTGCCGGCCCATAGATTCTTCGAAGGATCTTCCTCTCAAAGACCAGGAGATTATTTCTATCTTGTGTGGATAGGGTGTATGTTAAGACAGAGTTTTATATGAATGGACCTTTGTTTTCTAGTGAGCTTGCTCAAGAACTGTTTCAACAAATCAAAATAGCATCGGTTAGCCGCTGAAATATTATTTGTTTCTGTGACCAGAGATCCAAGGTAAGTAAACTCCTCCACTCTCTCAAAGATACAGCTTCCTACGATAACCTGTCTTTCCTGGGGTCTGGCTCCTCCGGTGTACATATATTTTGTTTTGTTTTCATTAATAGCCAGTCCCATGCGTGCTCAAGGAAGACTCAATAAGTGCAGTAAAAGATCGCGCCACTATATCAAGGTCATCCGCATAACCGAGCAGTTAGACCTATCTATTGAATATGGTGCCATTATTCTGGATACCTGTTTCTCTCACTACTTCTTCCAGCATCCAATTAAACAGGAGGCACGCTAGAGCATCTCCTTGCCCTAGTCCTTTATTTGAGTCAAATTCAGAAGAGTGTTCGGACAGTTTGGCGACCCTGCACCTAACATCTCACATAGTAATTTTTATAAGGCGTATTAGCTTTGAAGGAACCTTCATTTCTCTGAGTGTCTCGTATAATATAGGGCGCTTGATACTGTCATACGCGTTCCTGAAATCCACGATCAAGCGGTGGGTGGGCATCTCATGTTCATGGGCCCTTTCTATTATTAGTCTGAGGGTATTAATTTGGTCCACCGTAGAGTTCTCTCTCCAGAAGCCAGGCTGGTACTCCCTGATTTCTCGTTTTGAATGCGGGGTCAGCCTTTGGTAGAGGATAATAGAGAATACTTTGTAAGCACAGGGGAGCAGCCACATTCCTTTGTAATTAGAACGTTCTAATTGTCCTCCTTTCTTTTAATATCAAAACACTGCTCTATTGCTAAAGCATCTTCTCTTGAACCCATAACTCGAGGATCAGGTCATAAAGTGTCCTGTGCAGTTCCTCTCCATCATAATTAAAAAATTCTGCCGGCAATCAATCCTCGCCTGGTGTCATATGGTTCCTCATTTTCTAGATTACATCTAGAACCTCTTCTAAATATGGTGGCTCAATATCCTCTTCTTCATTTCCTTCACCCGTTCTGGGCTCAATAACCTGTTCATTCAGCAGGCTACTAAAGTGCCTTGCCCACCACTGAAGTATCTCGTTTTTATTGTTCAAGAGATCTTAAGTTTTAGGTGGTTTCTGCATTTTGAAAGGGGCTCTACCATTATTTATCTTCTGAAGGAAGAGCCTGTTTTCATTCGCACTCTAGTGAACTTCTATTTCTTTGAATGCCTCTATCTCCTATAATTTCTTCTTCCTATAATGCATCTTCTTCTCATCCGTCCTCCTTTTGCGGTATTCCTCTTGGGTCCCCTTGTGAACCGTTTCTGAACTATAGCTTGGTAGGCGACGTTCTTAGTATCTGTTACGCTTCGGCATTCTTCATCAAACGGAGGTGACCTTGTTTCACATTCCTTTAGGCCTAAGCATTCAGATACAGTTCTTGCAATTGCCAACTCTACATTGTCCCATACTTCCTGATGGTCTTCACTAATGACGTAACCCAGAGTCTCATGCGGTGTTCTACCTGTACGACCCTGGAAAGAGTTGCATATATCCAGGGTCTTGCAACTTCTGGACATTCCACTTTTTATTCTCTTCTTGTTTCTTATATCTTGCATTAGTGATTCTTGCCCTGATTCGTGTTATTACTAGGTAGTGGTCGGAATCAATGTTGGCTCCTCCAAAGGTTCTTATGCTCAATAAGTTGGATCTATGGCGTGCACTTATTAAAAGATGGTCGATTTGGTTGAAGTTGTTGAGGTCTGGGGATCTCCATGTCGCTTTGTGTATCCTGCGGTAGCGATAGAGCATGGTTCCAACCACCAAGTTCCGAGAGACCGCAAAATTCACGGTTCTCTGACCATTTTCATTGCATTCCTCATGGATGCTGTGTGGCCCGATCATTGGATAGTAAATTTTTTCTGGGCCAATCTTTGCGTTAAAGTCACCAGCCATGATTTTAATGTCGCTTTCTGGGCAAGTGTCATATGCTCCTTCCAAAACATTATAGAACTCCTCCTTATCCTCTACACTTGAGTTTTCCGTTGGGGCATGGCAACTGAGTATGGAGTAGTTGGTTTTCTTGATCCTTATAACGCATATACGTTCAATTATAGGATTGAATCCAATGATATTCTGCCCCATTCTCCCTTTCACAATGGAGCCGGTTCGGATGGCAGCTATAGTAAATTGTGTGTAGTCTTTTTTCAATGATCCCGCTTCCAATCCATCGAATTTCTTGGATAGCAGCTTTGTCATATCTATACTTGTCCAGTTCATTCAGGAAGATACGAAGTTTTCCGGGTCTGCATAAAGTTAAAATGTTCCAAAAGGCTAATCGAAAGTCCATTTGACGGTTTCTGTGTCGGTTAAAATGAGGCAGTCCGGCGTTATCTCGTTGAGGTCTCACGATTTAGAGGTTTCAGGGGTGAGGGTTATCCAGCCCCTGCTCTCCAAGTCAGGTGGAGGGGCTGCCTCCTCTGAGCCTATTCACTTGCTCCCCCATCCGGGGCTGCTTCCTAGGGGAGGTAACCCTAGAGTATGTAGTGTATGTGACCTTTGTAGTGTGTGGGTGTGTGAGGTGTGCTGTATGTAGTGTACTGTGAGTGAATGTCAGTGTACTGTTCCCCCAACCTGGAGTGCCAGGGATGTCTGCAGTCTAACGACTGGGCGATGGGGCTGCCACTTCTCTACCCCTAGGTAAAAAAATATTAGAAATAAAAATTAGTGTAGTGGAGGAATTTTCTTCATCATTATAAATAGCCGAGATATGACCGTAAAAGATATGATCATCTGTAACTGTCATATATGAAGTTTCATCAATATCGTTAAAACTGTTTTGGATCACCAGTTTAAACTAAACATGTTTTTTTTTATATTTCCAACGTGTTTCCGATCTAGTGCACAGCCATCTGGAAACAAAATCTTACAAAAAATAAATAAAAATAAGTAACAAATTAGGCCCAACCGTTTATGAGATAAACGTTGCACAGGCAGGCATGCACAGATCCCTAAAACAGATCCTTTGAAATCTTCTCATCGAACATTTAACCCGATGACAAGACTCATCTTACCTAGGTGATATGGAAAGTATTATATTGATGTAAAAATAAAAAATAGGAATTTAAAAAAAATTACTATGGGATTAAAAAATAAACAATATGTAGCGGCGAATTTTAACAAAATATAGTAAAAATCATGTATGTTTGTAATATAAATATTTTCAGTCCAAGGAATTCAACGCAGTGCTCTATCAGATCATGCTCGACGAAGAGAACAAGGAAATACGACAAAATGTGAGTATTATCTTTAGTAGACATTGGTTTGATTCGTTTAAAGAATGTTATTAAGAAATAACATTGGTCATAATATTTTTCAAACAATATCACAAAACGTATTACTTGATGCTGCTATGTTCGCTTCTATCTCCCCAGCACACCTGTTCGTTAGTACTAATCTTCTTCAACTATACTCCCAATGAACTGTTATCAATATTGTTCAGTAGAATGTGCTTTTTTTTTATATAAATATATTTTTTTCGATTACAGTTTTATAATTAATTAAGTCAATATTCCAACATCCTCGATACAAAATCAAGTGGCTTAGATATTTTTGTATAATTTTTTTATATATTTTTTTATTGATATGATCGTATTCATTTTATTTCTCAGATCTATATTAGTTTATCTAACAGTTTTAGTGTTTTACTGCTTTATTTAATCGTCACTTGAATTTCCAAATATTGTAAATCAAAGGAATTGAAAAAAAAAATTCTATGCAAATAAATAGCCTTTTTCTTATTTTTTAAAAAAATTATTTACTGACGTTTAAAAATACATTTAGTAAAGTTGATGATTGATTATAATAGTGTGATACAGATTTGTAGAGAAATAATCAATAAAAGAAATTGAAAACAAAATATTCTATTGAAATAAGTTCCATTAGTATCACTCTAACAACATTTCTACTTTAGGTCTCGACCATCTTCTTTTTAGGCACCTCGGAGAATTGTCCTTAATGGAACAAGTGGGTTTGAGTTGTTAGGGAGTTTATAGGAGTTTATAATGAAAGGATTAATATCTGGTTCAATCGCTCGATCGGTTACATATGGAACATTAAGGTCTTTATGGATGATTAAAAGAGTGTCCAATGCAATGGAAACGTTTTATTAGTATTATGTGCGACATGCATCTGCAGACATATGACCGTGTGGAGAGAATAGGACATTTGAATGTGTAAGTATATACATGCAAGTGTAAGTATACCGAAAAATCGAGACAGGATGGGGGAGAGTATCGGAAAATAGGATTAGAAAAAGAAGAAGGAATGAGGAGGCGATGAAACTGTTTGGGGAACTCAAGGATAGGCCACGTAGAGAGGATTCTCGATCAAAGGATACCCAAGAAGATGTTTTATGGGAAACCAAATAGAAAGCGGAAAAGAAGAAATCCCCGGATCAGATGGCTGGACGAAGTGAAGGAAGGTCTAAGACGGTTTAATGTTGACAGATGGAGAGAGAGAGAGAGAAAGAGTTCGTGGAGATTGGTTGGCTGTGGTGAAGGAGGTCCTGGTTCTTGTTGGATCTTAGTGCCACAATGATAACAATAATAATGAATGATTTTATTTGTGAAAAATTGAGGAGCATTGAGGATTTTGGATTGTAAGGATTGGATGCCGAGAGGAATTCAAAGGTTTAATGGACTCCTAAAGCTCAACTCTGTATGTCCATAGACCGTAGAGTCATATAGATCAGTCTTTAATGGATTGGAAGAACATTTAAGATAAAAAAAAACGCTTTATTTATCTAAATTGAAATATACACTTATTGAATTAATTAGTTTATATATTTCTTTAATGCTACTTTATTATGAATAAGTATTTTTGATTTGTTTTATAAATAACTTAAGTTAAATTAATTTATTTTTAATAACATTAATGATTGTTCAATAATTTCCTAGAACAAGCTACAGTTGCATATTTCGATGAATAGAGAAGTAGTGTTCACTGCTTATGGCTTTTTTAACTTGGATCACACCCTCATATATTCGGTTGGTATTGCTGATATTAATATTAGTATATATTATGATATTAATAATATGTATATAAAAGAGAGACAGAGGAGATTTATATATTTTTTTTCATAAATAAGATTAATTAGGTTCTATCTTGGAATAAATTGAAACAAAAATATTTTATGTTATTCCGTGGCAACTATTCTGAACGAATATTACACTTCAATAACTGCTAATTTAAAATATGAAAGCAATAAATATACTACAAAACTAATTTTCTCCTTAAAATTACGTACAAACTAAAAAAGATCTTATGCTCTTAGCACGGTACAAAGCGTACTCAAAGAAGGTTAACCAGAAAACTGGTGGAAAAAAACTCTTAAGTATATTCAAAACTGTAATAATTCAACATTCAAAAAACCTTATTCCAAACATTGGCATTGATTAGCCAAAAACACATGACAATAAAAAAGATATATACCTTTGTGAGTAGAAAAATATGATTGAAATTCCCATAAATGTTTTAATTTCGAAACCCATTGCTAGTTCGTGTATAGAATGAACTTTTTTCTCTCAGTCATATATGATATTTTCTCGTCGTTCGTAAATTTAATTGATTTTAAAATTGTGGCACGCATATTTTTATTCTTACAGATTATTAGTTGAAAATGTTTTTTTTTTAAAACTATTCATGATTTTTCTTCTACTTCCAGATGGTCGCCTCAGCTACTACATACGTGGTCATCTTGATTCAGTTCGGTCAGCCTTTAGAGAAGCCACCAAAAGCAGCCATCACTAACCTCACCATCACGCCGTTGCCTCTTTCTATGACCACCTCAATTTGAATTGTAGGATTAGTACTTACAGCAAATTTGAAAAGTGTATCCGTCACAAAATTACTCATCAAATTTTGAGCAACAGTTGTTTAAAGTTTCGTTTCTCTTTAAAAAAGTTGTTGATCTATTACATTTGTTTGACGCTTACTTATTTTGTTTTAATAAGCACTATCAAGCACTAATTTTTGGTATTCAGATCTAATTTGCTCATATGTTAAACGTTAATAAAATACGTTCTGCCACTTTTATGATTTTTTATACCAAGTTCCCTTCATACCAACTTTTGCCTACATCATTGTAGTGATTTTGTGTCGATTATCGATGGTAACAGTGTATTGAGTTTGTATCGATTATTGATGGTAACAGTCGAGAGGTTTTTCTAAGATACGAGGTAGTCAGTGTGTATTAAGTGTTTTGTTCGATTGTTATTGTTAGGTTAAGAGATTATTGAGAGTTCACAATTATGTCAATAATTATAATATAAAAAGTGTTTTTCAAAGTCCATACTTTTTTATTTAATTACACACCAAAGTTTTACAATAATCATATAAACATTATTGTTTTACATTTTTCCCTTAATTATAATTGCGTTAAAAATCCATTCAGGATTTATTTTCGAAAATAAATTATCGCTCCTGGAGCAACACAAACATTTCAATAAGCATGAAATGATTCATATATATATTTTTCATAAAATCGATTCTCTGAAGACTGATCTGAATAATGAAATGGAATTATAAATCGATATTTATTCTGGGACATTTGTGCGACGACTTGACCTCTTTATCTTTTATAAATATATTAATATAAGACAATCCAAAGCCAAGGTGATGTTTGCATATTCATATTGACTGGCCTCTCAGGAACATTCCTAATATGATCATATCCATACTAAAATATATAAGCTAATTTCATAGCAATTGTCAATATTAAGAAACATACAAAAATAAAATAAAATTGAGAGAGAAAACAAAATTTTTTTTTGCGGAACATCTCATTATAGTTATTGAAAGAAAATAAATGCATTATTCGGAATGGGTGAAAAGAAATCTAACCTTTGAAATTATCGTCGACTTTAGAAATTGTTTCTTGGCAGTATATGAGGAAAACAAAGTAGAATCATTTCCGAACACCTATCTAAAAATGTTGAAGATTTGTTAAAATTTATACTAGATCATTTTACTGTAATTTCCCCCAAATTAGGTCCATATCGACCGCCAAGGCGAGCCGTTTTGGAAATATAAGTGTGCAAAATAAAAAAATAGTTTACGCATGCGTAACCGAAAGTAGTTTACGGCATCTGACTAACTTTATCCATAAATGTTATTTAGACTGGTTGTTAGTATAGTGCAATTTTTAATGGATTGTCTGCACAGAAAAATCTTGTATTTATCTTACGCTTGTCAATCTGGAATAAACAGTTTCGAAGCAAGGAAGTTATAGTCTCACTGAAATAATAATTATAACATTATATAAATTACTGTAGGATAAATTTTCATCCTTTAAAAAAAATGAGCAAAAAAGTAATAATAGTTAATTTAAACAATTAGCAGCATGTTAAATAATTTAGTCACCGAGATATACTTGAGTTTCTGAAAGATAACTTTCATTTCTGAACTGTAATAATTTTATTTTCATATAGTTCAAATGTACACATAAATCTTTTACAAACCAAAAATTGGAATAAATTCGTAGTAATTTGCACTAAGCTAATTTACAACTATTGGACAAAAGGTTTGAAATATATAAAAAAGGAAATAAATGGTGAATTATAGATAGATTTGAATGTATCTAGAGCATTACTCAAATTGTTAATTAATTATTACTATAATACAATATTAATTGGTGGGTAATCTTAATCGGGGAAAAATCTGGCGATAGAACGAGATCATGAACAAATCATGTCTTTGTTTAACCGTTGTTCAAGAAACAATACTTACTTACACCTTACCTTCCTATGTACTGAACCTGAATGAAACTCTTCAAGAGATATAGGAGTAAAGATTTTAATTTTTGTTTTCTTAATTTATTATTACCATGTTATTTTTTAATATAATACATCTGTGTCAAAACATTACAGTGGTTGGGATTGGTCAATTACTGATGAATTTATAAGATTTTTCAATTATTCAATTTATAACAAGGGCCATGCTAAACGAATTGCCGTTAATGGCTGGAATAATAAAAAAAGTAATCTCTCTTTTAATTTCCAAAATTAATTTATGTACTACTGACCTTGAATTTTGACACATTCATTAACATATATTTTCCCTCCTAAATTGAATAAGGTAGTAACCATAGCTAACTTATCGACCAATGTATAAGTACTACGGTAATGGTAGATGCAACTGTCAGATAGTGACAATCTTCCTTACCTTGTCTGTTAATCTGTCCAAACCCGTCATTACATAAAAGACCCGATAAGTTCTCTTTGCGCTTTGGAAATGTCGACTGATCCTCTGAAATCATTAGGATATAACCCAATTTTCAAGGTTTCGGCGTTGCTGGGTCTCTTCCCCTTTGAGAATGAACCTACTTTCAAGTTGGATGGGACGTTATTCGCCTACTCTGCTGCCTTCACCGCCGCTGTAACAGTGGTCGGTGTATTGTCCATGCTAGACGACCTTACTCCACTGCTTTCCGAATCCTACAACCAAGCCATCATACTCGCATATATTGCTGGTCTCATCCTTGTCTTCCCAAGCAGCCTTTTGTGTGCCTTCCTCAAGAGAAATACAGTGCAACAGACGTTCCAAGCAATGAAAGAAATGCAGTCCACATTCGAAAAGATCAGGTTGTCTGGGTACAACAAATGGACTCACCGCTTACCATTGCTTGATATCTCGGTACCATTCATATGTACCCTCCTTATCTATATCACTAATCGCAATATTCCTTGCACTGCATTCGGTACGTTCTATAGCTTGACTCTCATTGGAATGTCTTTGATCTGTGGACAATTGAGCTTCTTCGTTGATCTTATCGGTGACATTTTTGATGCGGGTATCACCTTTTTAAATAAAATGAAACTATCTTTGGTCATCAAACGACACAGCAGGAGAATCTCCGAACTTGTGAAAGCCATGAACAAACTAGGATCCGTGTCATGTTCTCTGAACGATGTCTATTCAGATCAGATCCTGGTCATAATGTCCTTGTGCTTCTGCGGGTTTTCGATTCACCTTTACTACATTACAAGTTTCTCTACACTCCCGGACGGCTTTAAGTTCGACCTCCTACTTCCCCAAGTATTCAGCGTTTTGTTCTATTTATATGTTTCTTGGAGGGTTAACCAGTCATCTGCAGAAACGTCGGAAAAGGTAAGTTTATATGGTACCGTGTGTTTATTAATTAAAGTAATTTAATGATATATTCATAGTTTCTTTTCAAAAGTGACATTCATGTATTTCTATTAACATTCATAGTAAAGTTATTGTTGGCATGAATGGTTTTATGATTGCCGCCAATAATACTACGTAATAAATAGAATAAAAAAATACTTACACACAGAAAAACTTATCTAAAATATTATTGAAAAGGCGATAGTGTTGTAGACTTAGTTATACACTTACAATAATAAAACATAACCAGAAATATCCTGAAAATGTTAATTGACCTCTGGACTGCATTCTGATAAAGTGTAAGATCAAAACTATTCTGTTTCAGTCGAAGGAGTTCAACACTCTGCTCTATCAACTCATGATTGACGATAAGACAAACGAAATCCTTCATAATGTGAGTATTAGCTTTAATAAAAGATGCTTTGGTTGTGTGACAATAAAAATTGTAAGCAGCGCCGCCCCTAAGGTCCTATTTGTCCTAATTTTAAATTAGAAAACAAACATAATGTGATTTAACCGAATCATTTATGCTTGGAATCAAACAATGATTTTAAAAAATAAACTTGACTACCGAAATATCCGTATGCTCCTATTTCTTCTAAGCAACGGGATGCTTATGTCCTTCAACATATTAGTGGATTGTCAGTAATGTTGGATACAACAAAATCAAATGAATTTGATTTTGTAATCCGGTACCTGCCACATCTGAATGAAACTCAAGACTCTTCTAAAAACGTATTAATTATCTTTCTTTATGTTTACATGTGTAGATGCAAGAGCTTTCTGTGTGAGTAAATTCACAGTTATATGTGACTCCATGTACTTGAAAATGCCCGTAGCGTTAAGTGGAATGTACCCGACTAATTAACCAAGTTTCATTACTATGTACTTACATCACTAAAAATCCACTGATATGATTAAGTAGATTGCCAATAGCACCCCGTTGTTTAGAAGAATTAGGAGTACAAGATTGGGGTATTTCGGTAGTGAAGTTTATTTTTTATTTTAATGTTTTCAGTAATTCATTCATTTCACTAGAATTTCGATGTATGTGAATCGGATATCGATACTTTAGTTAAGTACTGTTTTTTCATAACTCATTGGTACAAGAAAAAAAAATGACCTCAGTGGTTGAAAAGCCCAAAATTATCGAAAATAAATAAATCAGTAACTCTTTATAATATTAGTAATTAATATTAACGTTCACGTTTGTTAATTCATTTCCTAGAACAAGCTGAGATTGCACATATCGATGAAGAGAGAGGTGGTGTTCACTGCTTGTGGTTTTTTTAACTTAGACTACACTTTGGTACGTTCGGTGGGTATTTTTTATATGCATTTGTATAAACATCAATCATATACATTTAGCAACAACAATCAATGTTTCACTTTCAGATCCCGAGAAATATAATTTGAAAAACCAACTAAAGATTTGCTGAAACGAGGATGAACATATGTTGTTATAAACAATAGTTACAGTTTTCTGATAACATTGTTTTTGCTAATAAAAGTTTAATATTTGCCAGAAAGCGTTAATTCTAAAAACTAGAATCTACCGAAAATGATCTTTAATTGTTGTTGCTCTTAGCCTACATTATTCAAGAACGAATAAATTGATTAAAGTGAAGACAACGTTTTTTGTTGATTATTATTTATAGATACTTGATTATTTATTGTTTTCAACTTTTAACTTATTACTCATTAATAATAAACAAGTATTATTTAGTTTTTTTACTAGTGAAATCTAGTTTGTAACCTATTACAGTCATTTCAATGAACACTTAGTTATGTAGTAGTATTTCAACGAAGCATTCTCATAGAAAATATAATCATTGAAATGGTTTTACAACAATTATTTTTTTTCAATCTGACACGTTCTTCAGGTGTAAATTGCTGGAAATTACAAACAATTGTTTACGTTTTGAGAAGATTTGCATAAAAATATCAATAACGTTTAATAATTCATATTCTGTAATCCATTATCATTATTTTAGAATCGTTGTCCAGCCGAAAAGACTCAAATACATGATGATGACGCCTGGATCAAATAGTGACTTAACTATTAATATTGAGCCAACGTTTCGCCCAATGTTGCAGAGCTTCATTAGGGAATACAGACTAGAAGCCCTAGTTCCACTTTGTCTCTGACTTCTAGTTTGTATTCCCTCATGACAACTGCTTTCAGTAATGGAACACATGATTCCCGGTTTTGTGATTCTTATTTTTCATTTCGTTTCAGATGATCGCCTCAGCTACAACATACTTGGTCATTTTGATCCAGTTCAGCAAGACAGGATGCATAAATCCGCATCCTGAATTGACAGCCAGTTTTAACCTCACTACTAATCGTTCAGTCCTTAACAACTTACCTATAAACTGCAATATTAATTTATAGTAAATATGAAGATAAGGACTAACGTAAAATGAAAAAAATTACTTACACTTTATTAAAATGTTTTCTATAAACATATGAGTCGTTTATTTCTTCCTTCACCTCAAATATTTACCTTTCTATTGGTAGTAACGTCATTTTCCTATTCCTAAGGTTCCCAACTTATGGAGATTTTGGTAATATTTCCATAGATTTGCACTTTTCCTTAACATATTTTTAAAACTAAATTCTTTAAATAGCGCTTCAAAGTAATTTTGATTATAAATAATAATCTAATTGAGAACACTTTGTGACGGCATAGCTATAGTGGTGCGCTCTGCCGATGACCCGTAGCCAACCACTTACCAGCTCACTTGCGCTCCTATAAGAAAAAGCCTGAAGCTCTTCTATCACACTAACAACACTATACTATATTGTTTACCCACTTATTACTATGTAATTGTGAGAAATTGAAAATTATAAAAGAGAAATATTCTATGACATCATAAATATATAAAAATAAAATCATATACAGCTACAACCCATGAAGAGCTCAGTACTTTGTTAGGAACTACTGTTTCTTGAATAACAGTTGTGCAAGAAGGTGGATTGTTCATGATCATGGTCAACTTCCAGGTTTTTTCTCAAATAAAGAGTACCCAAAGTACAGAGGTGGGAGTGCCCTAAGAAAGCTTCTGAATCCAAAAAGTTTTGTCTCACTGCTGCAGTAATAAAATAAATAATTATCTGCCACAGCTGGATTCAAACCCCAGCCTAGGAATTAGTAGTACAGAGCCTTACTCACTGAGCTACCCTCTCCCTGATCTCAGACAATAGTAATATTAGAAGCCTCTCAATGTCAATATTCGACATAGAAATATCAGGTGACAGTCTCCTTTAGAGATTGGAACTTAAATCCCAGAATACAAGTAATTAAACAGCAGTTCAATGCCTATTAAAGAATTATCTTTTGAAGTTATTATTTCAATATCCTTTCACCCTCCTTTGCTTAACTAAAACCAATAAGTTCTAATGACTGGTTCTCGTTAAGGACCTGCTATATCAGGATACCGTTGGCCTCCACTAGTGTTATCACATCCCTATCAATTTCTAGGGACTGGTTACTTCCAACATCAAAAGGCTGATACCCATATATTGGTTACACTGAGAATATGAAAGAAACGTTAGTACAGTACCCTTCTAAGAAATCATATTAAGAACCATGGATACAGTTTTAAATCATTTTTCACAATACTTCATAGCAAGATATCAAATCTCCCTAATACATCTGATACATTTGTCTGAATTATAAAATTGAAAAGTTATTATTTGAACATGTCTTTATTCTCAGTATATTTTTTTTTACATCAAAATTCTTGATTAGGTGGATCAGATGTCAGAAAATTCCTACATCTACTACAACTTAGGTTTTAATGAGGTTTTATCTCTATGGTATCTAAGGTCTGACAGTAAACCATCATAAACTTCATGAGGGACAATGAAATAGGTGAACACCTGATATCTATCATAAGATTTTTTTTATAACAATATCATTAGGTTAACCGTAGCATACTTTTAGAATTATAAAACCAATAACTTTTTGCAGGAAACTGAGTATGATGACGCAAAACTTGTAGTATTTATTTAGTATCAAACTAGTGATAATCAAAGTATTATTAATTTTGCCTTCCAATTTGAGAATTGTAATAGCATGGGCTTATTAATAAAATAAAAATAAATCTCTCTCTAGAATAATACATTATAGAAAATAAGTAAAACTTATTACTTCTTTAGGAGACAAATAAATAGTTTTAAAATATGTTATTTAAACAAGTTTATTATAAACACTATTATTGGCAGGAAACAATTTACAAATGTGATCATTTTCTATTAATGGTTCACAAAATAGTTATTACATCATTACACAAAACATTGAGTATTTCCTTCTCTCAGCTTTCTGAGAGAATCATCTTTCTCCTATAGGAGCATTTAAATCAAACTTACTACATAGAAAACAATTATTTTTTTCTTTGTACAATATAAAATACATTCTCATTTTCATTCTCACCTTCTATAAATGACTAAAAATGTGTAAACAAATTATTCAATCTATACAAACTCCCGTCATTCAAGTGGACATAGATTAAAAATGTGGAAGTTATACAGTCATACGAGAATTACATATCTCGAAAAGCTAATTACACAGAACACTCAAAGAGAAGGATGTGTAACCTTTTTAAATGGTAGGCCGATAAAATATTGTTTTATTTACAGTGATATTGGTTTTTATTTACTAAAATGTACATCAATATTATCTATACATATATTTATACTTATATTTACACCGCTTTCACAATTGACCATAAAGACAAAATCAATTATGATAAAAAATTAAGAAAAATAAAAACATGTACTTTTAATTCTGTATTTTCTATCTAATAAAATGTTGACAACTATTTCTTGAAAGCCAAATCAGAAAGCGGTATCTTTTAACATCGACAATCTTTCCTAAATCTATGTTATCCTTTGTTAATATACAGTTCAGAAAACGTTTTATCACACTTGTTAAATATAAAACACAATAAAACATATTCTTAATATGAACGCAACACTGTTTATTGCGCTTACTTGTTAGTTGTAGGACAAAAAAATTATTGTTTCAATTTATATCATTCTCTTTTCAGTTTTATATAAAATAAACTTTATATGTGAGTACCTATAGCGATACACACTAAATAACTTAATCTTTAATTAATAAATAAATAATTATACTACGACAAAAATGAAACCTTAATATGGCTAGTTTGGTTCATGGTAACATTGTAGTTCACGATACACTCAACATTAAGGGACATAGTGGGCCCGACAAAACTCTTATACACATTTCTATATAGAAATGTTTAATTACATTTTGAAACATATACATTTTATTTTTTACAAATAAGAATAAAATTAACCAATAAATTAAATATACAATAACTGTACATGAAATTATTTATATATCAGTCCAATTTTAAATTAATCACAATAATTCAATATATAATTTAGTATGAGCCAATTCCAAAATTATTTTTGGACCTCCTTCATGATTTTTTAAAATTTTATTTACTTTAGTGAAACCTCATGTAAGGTCAGTTATTAAGTTTAACCCATACAAATATAACTCTTTTTTTTACAATTTTATTTCACTATTTTGCAATACAATAAGTCACCAATCAGATTTCATACAAGGGATTCACTTCTTTTTTTTGTTTTATTATTTCTTATGTACAAACAACTATTTACAAATATAAGCCTATTAAGTTTTTTTGAATAATTACAGTTATAATGAGAACAAAACAACAGTCTATGTTTGGATTTCCCATAAGAATTCATTTCCTTTGATAGCTCAGATGACATTACCACCAAAGCCTGATTCCAATAAAAAGAGCTAAATGCTAGATTAGATCACAGTAACTCTTCATCTTCTTGTTTTTTCTGAGCAGCAAAGATAGATGCAGCTTTGTAATTTATGGGACCATAGGAACGATAATCCACATCAGCATAATCCAAATCTGAGAATTCAGGTCGGTAAGGCTAGAAAAAATATTACTAATAAAATATGAGGTTTATTTAAATTAATAATACATCTTATGATAATGGATCCTATTAAATAATGTAATTTCTTCAATCTGAACCAAAGATTCCCAGAGTATTAGTCTATTTTATTATATTCAATTAAAAAAAACAAATAATAAAAAAAAAAATCTTTTTTAATCATACAACTCATCTTTTTACATTGTCTGATTCTGTACTATAAAAAATTGTTACTTCTGATCTGGAAAAATGTAAACTCTGATATGGGTAAATCAATACATTTTTCATCATCAATAAATTTTTTAAGTGGGAAAACATTGAAAGTTCATATAATTTAATTATATATATACACTACTGTTTCTTGAATAACAGTTGTGCAAGAAGGTGGATTGTTCATGATCATGGTCAACTTCCAGGTTTTTTCTCAAATAAAGAGTACCCAAAGTACAGAGGTGGGAGTGCCCTGAGAAAGCTTCTGAATCCAAAAAGTTTTGTCTCACTGCTGCAGTAATAAAATAAATAATTATCTGCCACAGCTGGATTC